>NC_081568.1:86399359-86485926 GCF_022355385.1 Mustela nigripes
CTATTTTTTTTTTTTTTAAGATTTTATTTATTAATTTGACAGAGAGAAATCACAAGTAGAAGGAGAGGCAGCCAGAGAGAGAGGGAAGCAGGCTCTCCGCTGAGCAGAGAGCCCGATGCGGGACTCGATCCCAGGACCCTGAGATCATGACCCGAGCCGAAGGCAGCGGCCCAACCCACTGAGCCACCCAGGCGCCCCTCTGTCATTTGCCTATTGATGGGCATCTTGATTGCTTCAAATTTTGGCAATTAGAAAAGCTGCTATAAAAATTTTTGTGTAGGTTTTGTGTAGATTCACGTTTTCAACTCCTTTGGGTAAATATCCATGGGTAGAATTGCTGGGTCATGTAGTAAAAGTATGTCTAGTTTTGCTAAAAACTGCCAAACTGTCTTTTGAAGTGGCTGTACCATTTTGGCATTCCCACCAGTAATAAATGAGAGTTCTTGCTGCTCCATATTCTTGCCAGCATTTGATCTTGTCACTGTCTTGGATTTTGGCAATTCAGGTAAGTGTATGGTGGTATCTTGTGGTTTGAATTTGCATTTCCCTGATGACATATGATGTAAGGAATCTTTTCATATGCTCATTTGTCACATGAATATCTACTTTGATGAGATATCTGTTAAGGTATTTGACCCATATTTTATTTTTCTTAATATAATTTTATTTTTTAAAAGATTTTATTTATTTATTTGACAGACAGAGATCACAAGTAGGCAGAGAGGCAGGCAGAGAGAGAGGAAGGGAAGCAGGCTCCCCGCTGAGCAGAGAGCCTATGCGGAACTCAGTCCCAGAACCCTGGGATCATGACCTGAGCTGAAGGCAGAGGCTTTAACCTGCTGAGCCACCCAGGCACCCCATTGATTATGTGTTGAAATAGTATTGGGGGTACTTTGAGCCAAACAGAATGTATTTTTGAATTAAATTTACCTATTGCTTTGTACTTCCCTAAGTATGCTACTTGAAAATGTAAAATTAAGCACCTGGCCCTGTCTTGTCCTGCTCTACATTTTGTCCCAACCATGCAGGAAATAGTCCCTTTACAATATTCACAAGACAATTTCAATTTGAACAATTTCAGGGACAGAGAGGTACTCAAGAACCACTTGACTCCATGTTGGATGTCTCTAATAGAAAATTATTTTCCACTGAATCAAAACCACAGGTAAAGGAAGAGAGATAGATTAATAAAGTATACTTTCTCATGAAAAGGACTTGAGTTTGATAAATTCTTTACAAATGTACAATTGAACAATGCTTTCTCAAATTACCATTCAATCTAAAACCATGCCTAAAAACATGAAAACAAGACACAACAAAATAACTAAAATGTAAGAACTTTTTTTTAAAGCTTTATTTATTTATTTATTTAAGAGCGAGCCTGAGCACAGGGCAAGGAGTAGGGGGCAGACAGAGAGGGAGAAAGAAAATCTCCAACAGACTCCCTGCTGAGTGAGGAGCCCAATGAGGGACCCAGTCTCATGACCCATAAATCATGATGAGCTGGAATCAAGAATCAGACATTTAACCGACTAAGCTACCCAGGTGCCCTCATTAAGATCTGTTTTTTAATGAGACATGAAACTCAGGAACCATACTGGGAAAACTATATATATTTAGTTTTTTAAAACTATATATTTATATCTAATATATACATTAGATATGTATATATACACACACATATAAATAGAGTTAACTCCTTAACAAAGGAGCAAAGGCACTACAATGGATAAAAGATCATCTTTTCAACAAATGATGATGAAACAACTCGACATCAACATAAGAAAAAAATAAATTTAGACACAGACTTTGAACTCATCACAGAAGTGAACTCATAATGGATCTCAGACTTAAATATAAAACACAGAACTATAGACACACAAAAGACACATCTACCAAAAAACTATTACCCAAAATACACAAAGAATTCTTAAAACTCAAAATTAAGAAAATCAACAACCCAATTAAAACATGGGTCAAGGGGCACCTGGGTTAGGGTGCCTCTCTCTCTGCCTACTTGTGATCTCTGTCAAATAAATAAATAAAATCTTTAAAAATAATAAACAATATTAATAAGATATTTTATATTCTTTTTGCATCCCAAGTGTTATCCAGAGTGCACTTTACACTTAAAACACATCTCACTTCAGACTAGTCACATTTCAAATGCACAGTAATCATAAGTAACCTGTGGTTACTGGCTAGTGCATTGGATATCACAGTTAAAGACAGGACCCATTCCAGAGGTGAGTCTTTTCATTGAATAGCCCAGTAAATGGTGCTGGACCATTTAAAATATGGCTAAGTGTGGATAAGCAGAGAGAGCTCAGGGCTGAAGAAGGAAGGTCAGAGCTCTTTTGTTGATACCTTACCAACTAGTAGAATTATGGACTTTGTTCTCTCTCTCTCTATCAGTTTCTTCATCTTCACAATGCAAGTCCTAATACTTACTTCACTCATCTTGCAGAACTATTGTGAGGCCTGGAAGAGATATAAGGTGTGAAGGTGCTCTGAAGAGTAGAAAGCACAGTAAATGTGATGAGGCAAGCACTCAGCAGTGGCTCTGTTCCCAGTTCTGCCACAGGCTTGTTGAACAGCCTTAATCTCTGTATGACTCAGTTTTTCCAACTGTTAAGCAGAATATATTTGAAAATCCTTTGAAGTCAATGATATAATGATAGTGGATGAAATAAATTGTTGTGAATTTTCTGGGTGGCCCATCACAGTTTCTCATCTCCCAAAGATTTCAAACTATAAATGAGACATGTAAAGAGTAGACATTGGGGCGCCTGGGTGGCTCAGTTGGGTTAAGCCTCTGCCTTCGGCTTAGGTCATTATCTCGGGGTCCTGGGATGGAGCCCTACATCGGGCTCTCTGCTCAGCAGGGAGCCTGCTTCCTCCCCCTTCTTTCCCTCTGCCTGCTTCTCTGCGTACTTGTGATCTCTGTGTGTCAAATAAATAAGTAAAATTAAAAAAAAAAAAGGTTATTAACCATACCGTTAAAAAACAAAAAAAAAGAGTAGACATTGAAAGACAGAAGTCAGATTGAACAAACTCTGGATTATGGGCTGCTTTGTTTCAGATTCCAGCTCTGTACTGTGCTGATTGTGTGACACAGTTTTCATACCTGTAAACTGGGGATCTTAATAGTAATTCCTTCATAGATACCCTGTGAAGTTTAAAAGAACAAATACACATAAGAGACTTATCACAAAGCCTGGCACATGGTAAGCCTCAGTAAGTACACACTATTGTCAATGCTAGAGATACGGCTGGGAGATGGTACCTCACAGTCTATTAGCTCCCTATGACTGCTCTAAGAACTTACTGCAAACATGATGGCTTAAAACAATAAATAATTGTTCTCTTATGGTTCTGAAAGTCAGAACTCCAAAATTTCACTGGACTAAAACCAAGGATTGGCCGGGCTACACCCCCTTGGGAGACTTTAAGAAAGAAACCGTTTCCTTGACTTTTTTAGCTTCTAGGGCTCCATTTTGCGCATTATTTGTATTATGGCCCCTTCCATCTCCCAAACTATAAGTGTAGCATCTTTAAAAATTTAAGGACTGGTCCATGCCGGGCCTAGGATTAACATCAGAGAGAAGAGCGCTGTGGCCATAGCTTGTACTTTAGGATTAATACTACCAGGAGAGAAATGAGACTTTAGAATCATGTTTCTAGGCTGGTCTCAAGAATGAAAATGCTACCATCATGTACTGTTTCTACAAACACTTAGTGAAAAAAGAGCTTTGTTGTTTATCTGTTTTCTATAACCTGATTGTGAAATCAGAGCAGTTCTATAATGTTGCTCTGCCTTATGGAATAAAAATACTTTCAGACCACAGTAATACCATGTTGGAGGAGGGGAGTATCCTGTTCTATTGATCCTTTGTCTCTCCTCCTCCTTCTCCTCCTCCTTCCTCTTCTTCTTTAAATGAAGGTTTTCTTCTCAGTGTCTTTCTTCATATCTTCCCCAAGTGTTCATTGAGAGTGTCTGGGATAATACCTATTGTGTTTGCTGTCAGGGCTTCAAATATTTGAAGGTAGTTATGTCCTTATTACATCTTATCTTTTCCAGATTAAGTAACTCTTGTTTATTTTAAGTAACACCTTTGGCTACCTGTTGTGTGCCAGGCAATAGGTTAAGGCCTCATGTTGAGTAAGAAGACAGAATAATAATAGGGGATATAGTAGGATCTATCCTAATAGAAGTAATAGAGAGACTTACCACATATTTGTAGGTGGATCAAGGAACTCTTCACAGAGGAGATGACTCTGGGGCTAGGTGCTGAAGCATGAGTATGAGTCTATAGAAGCACAAATAGAGTAAGCGCATTTTAGGTAGAGAAAATTAGAGAACAGCATGGTGTTCAAACCCATACATGGAGAAGATAACAGCTTTTCCTCCTGAGTATATTCTTCAAAAAGAGGTACCTTTTCAATAATTTTAAGGTAACTTGTTGACATGATGGTAATGTAATGACGAGGCTTTGATGAAAAGACATTAGAGAAAATGAAGAGAAAACAACTCTACGAGGCATATAGAGAAGGTACTTAAATGTTCTGTCTGCCAAAAAGCAGATGTTAAGATGTAATTCAATAAGCAAGAAATTGCTTGGGAGAGGAGCAGAAGGATCCAGGAGAGCCTTCAGACCATGATGCAGCTTTTCTACCTGTGAAGGACAGAAGGCAGGAAAGATGATTCAGTAGAAAGAGTCCTTTACTTCTGGACACTTTCAAGGAAGACTTGGCCAGCCTGATGGGGAGAACTCAGGCCAAAGTTGTCCATTAAAGGAGAGATGCCTCTCTTCCAAATGTGCTTCAGAACACTTGCCCTGCTCACACTGAGAGTAGCTCTTAGAGATTGTGGCATCTGCCTGAATGAGGTAGTAGATTTGGAGGAGGAGCACCAGGAGATCCAGTCATTAGGATCCCTGCCATAGGACATCTGAGTGGCACATTTTATAACTGCATAGAGGGTACACTTATGAGCAGTGATTCAGGCCTTACCCATTTACCCAGCACCTCACATTCCGTCAGAATTCTACTTTTGATGGTTGAACTGGTTCACAGCTTTCTTTCTGGCTTGCTTGCTTTCTTGATTTCTCTCTCTCTCTCTTTCGAGATTTATGAATTTATTTGAGAGAGAAAGAGAGAGAGAGAGAGAGAGAGCAGGATGAGGGGCAGAAGAAAAGGGAGAGGGGGTCCTAAGCAATCCGTACACTAGACTGCATATTACAACCCTGAGATCGTGGCTTGAGCCAAAACCAAGAGTTGGTTACCTAATGGACTGTGCCACCCAGGTGCTCCCTGGTTTGCAGTTCTAATCATATCCACGGGAAATGCAAAGAGTTTGGTAAATCTGGAGTTAGAAAACACAGAGAGGAGTAACAAGAGGTGGGATTAGCCATGGAGAAAAACTTCATGGGTTTGGAGGCCTTGCTAAGGAGTTTGAACTATATCTTACAGATAAGGGAGTTTAAAACAGAAGGACAACTTTATATTTGATTTTTCAAAAGATTACTCTGCTTATAGTGATAGAAGTGGATGGAAGTGACTTCAGATAGAAACAAGAAGACTAGTAGGGAAGTTTTGCAATAGTTTTAGCAATGGATGTTGGAAGTGAAGTAAGTCAGGGTGGATGGAGAGAAATGAGTGAATTTATTACAGAAACTGACAGGATTGAGGGGTCGGTTGTCAATGGTGGCATAGGTGGTTCGAGGGTGATATCTAGGTTTCTAAGCCGGGAGGAGGGATGAATAGATTGTGTCACTAACTAACTAACTAACTAACAGATTGTGTTAACTATCCAATATGGTACATACTGGAAGAGAAACAGATGGGGTGAGGGAGAGAAGTAAGTTAAGTTTTAGACATGTTGAATTACAGGTCCCACCAACTATATTTCCCAATATAGTTTCTAGACTCTTTATGATACTGGTTGTTCTCTTGGATACACTCCAATGCATATCTCAAATGTGTTGTGGATCACAATAAATCCAGTCCTGGATGTGATCAGAGCTCAAGGGAATGACAGCTACATTTTCTTTTAATGTAGCCTAAGACCGCATTAGCTTTTTTGGCAGCAGGTTCAGACTGTGGGCTTATTTTGAGGTTGTCATCCATTTAAGCCTTGAAGTCTTTTTCACATGAACTGTTTTCGAGGCAACAGTTTCGTTTTCTTTTCCTTTATTTTAAATTTTATTTTATTGAGGTATAATTAACATACAATGTTATAGTTTTAGGTATACAACATATTGATTCAATAATTCTGTATTTTATTCAGTGCTCACCATGATAAGTGCAGTTGCCGTCTATCATCATACGAAGTTATTACAGTATTGTTGACTATATTTCCTGGGCTATACTTTTCATCTCCATAACAACAACCAGCCTCTTAAGTACAGAGAACAAACTGGCAGTTACCAGAGGGTATGTGTGTGGGGAATGGGTGAAATAGATAAAGGGGATTAAGAGGTACAAACTTCTAGTTATAAAATAAATAAGTCAAGGCAATTCTTTATTCTGCAATTGATTATTTTAAGTTTAGGTAAAATGTTTTTCATTTGTTTCATTAAATATATGTTGTGAGTTTGGTTACATTATTCTAGCCTGTTCAAAATTATTTTCAAATGTTGATTCTCTTACTTATTTGTTATATCTCCAAACTTGGTGATATCTTTGTGTTTGAAAGCATATTGTATTCTAACCATTGATAGAAACAGAACAGGACTCATAGAGAACGTCTTTCCATGCAAGACCTCCTTCTTATTTGACAGACCTCCACTGGTCAACTCTCTTTGGAATAACTAACTATATTTATCTATCATGATTTTAAGAATATTTTAGACATTGCTAATGTGTTGTTGAACTCAGATAGTCTTTGTCTCCAGAATTTCCTTGGCCTGCCATTTAGTGACCCTATCAGAAGGCATGACTTGTCTGTAATGAGTCTGGGGTAATGCTCAGTCCTTACTCCTTTCTTAAGTTCAGAAACTATCTGTTTAGACATGTACTCCTGGGGTTTGTCGTCAGACCATGAGGATTTCATTTTCATAATCTTCTTTTGTCTGTTTTTGAAAACAAGAACCTTTGACCTTCCCAAGTCTTTTGACTGTCATCCCAGTCGTCTGTACTTCCCCTGCCCACAAATTAGTGTCTTAGTTATCATTCAAGCACGTTCCTTTGGTATTCAGTATAATGTAGTCAGGAAGAATGCAGCTAACCTGCTCAGGCAGGAATCCTGACTCTGAAATTTTGGCAGTTTATTTACCCTTCTTAACTCTGGTTCCTTATCTGTGAAATATAGTGAATAGTAGTACCTATCAAGTTGTTATAAAGATTGAATGTGTCAAGGACTTAGAGCAGTGGTTGCCATGTAGTGGGCACTCATGAATTTAGCTTTGTTATTACTCCAGGATGTCTTCTGCTTGGATCTGATACTCTCTTTTCTTAATTATTTCTTCACCCTATCTTCTCTCTGATTCTCTATTAACCATGACATTCTCTTCTTTAGAGTTTGAAGTCTCTTCTTTTTGATAAAGAAAATAAAGTTTTAGCTGTGAAATTAAACCAATGGAAAGTAGATTTTAATAAAATAACTTAGCTTCCTTTTAACTTCTAAGGTACAGAATGATTTATTGACCTATTTTCTTTCATTGGAATAGCCTTTTGCTTGAATATATTTTGGAATTAAATTCCCTCTTTTTGCTTTTGTCTGTTGGGACTTTTTCAGGTTTGCTATGTCATATAACAGTCCTCTGGAAGACATTACTGAGTGTCCAGGAGCACTGTCTAAATGTTTGGGAGTGTCAGTTCCCACATCTCTAAAATGAGGACCCTAGAAGATTTTAGTATGTGCTGAGTCTATAGATTGGTTGACATTCCACTATAAGGTCTAGTTGTTGGGAAAGGTTTAGGGATAAGGGTGTTAGACCTAGATTTCTTAGGGAGAAAAATAGTAGGACTTGAGGACCAGGAAGTTTTCTCACAGGGTCTGGAAGTCTCCTGACATTAAAGATTTCCTACTCCTATAACAACTCTGTCAAGTAGAGTCAACAATACTGTGGCTGCTTCTTAAAACTGAGCTGTAACAATTAAGTGATTCTGTGGAGCTCAGAATTAGATTTTGTGAGTTCTTAATATATGAAACCATTCTATGTGAGATCTCTGTAAAACCAGCTATTCTAAGCAAAATTGTTTCCATTTTGTGAATAAACAAATGTTCTTGTCCATGAATAAGACAGGTTTCCTGTGTCTAAACCTTCTAGAAGGGATAAGCTTGCCAAATTAAAACCTGACCTGGACTATAGTGAAAGCAGTAAAAACAGATTATATTCAGGACTATTGCAAGTGAAAAGAACTCTTAGAATATGTCTCTCTATTTGGGCTCAATTCCAAATACAACTTGGGCAAATGGGAATTTATAGCCAAGGAGCACGGTGCCGTTGGTGGGTTGAAAATCACTTAAGAGAAAGCACCTGGGAGACTTAACATGATTCTTGCTGAAGAATAGATACCAAGGGTATAGGACGAAGCATCTGGGCAGATACTGAGAATGGAGGTTCTCTCTAAATGGACTTAGCAGTATTCTTGCTAAAATTGGGCTCTTGAAGACGTGCTCAGGGATAGGGCCTGCTCAAAAAAGGTGGCCCAGAGCAGCCTGACTAAAATTTGGTCTGGGGACTGGGGTGGGGAAACACTGCATCAAGCTCTGTAAGAATCTGCCTTTGTCTCAAGACAATTTTGATGACTTTTCCTTTTCCCATTCCCTTCCTTGCACTCAATATAGGGTTTGTGGAATCTGATCGCTGTGGAGGAAAGCTGGCTGGGGAGGAATCTTTAATTGGTGCAGAGTTCAAGAGATGAGATGATAAGGACTTTTTTTTTTTTTTTTTTTTTTTTTGGATTTCCCCTGTGTCCCCAGCCTCCTTCTTCCTGGATAACTTTGGGTTGCTGCTTTGAACAAAAGCTTAGGAGAAATCCTTGGCAAGTTAGACTATAAAGTCTAAACTGAACTACCAAGGCTCAAGGCAAGATAAGGGACATTAGAAGGAAAACTTACTGAGACTTAAAATCTTTCCTATTTTTACTTGGAGGCTTTATTTCAAGGAAGGAATCAAATACTTCTTTCTTTTGGAGAAATAAAGAAATGGTTCTTTTTTGGGACCTCTTCCTGAGACTTATTCAAGGACCCCAGGGAAGTGGAATATAACAGGAGCAGTAACAATTTGTTTAGCTAAATATGCAGTTGCATTTTCTTACTTCCACACTCTGCTGCTGTGGTTAGACCCCTTCCCCCAGACCATCAGCTAGGTGTATTATTAGTACTTATTCAGAACCCAGACAGCAACTCCTCCCAATCCTGTTTTATGGAATCATAAAATGCTTTGAAATGTGTCATTTTGGCCAAACCCACCTCTGCTCAGTGGAATCCCACAGACATCTTTTTACTCTCCTTTTAGTTCTCTAGAGGATATCATCATGGCGGCCTTCATTAAAAATGGGTTTTTGTCATTTCTAGGCTTGGATGGGAGCCAGGTACTTCCTGGAAAATCTTTGAACTAAAGGGCTTAAGCAGCTGTTGGAGCCGATTCTTAGAAAATTTGAAAATGATGTTCAATTTCATAGTACCTGAAAATAATGTGCGTGCGTGTGTGTGTGTGTGTGTGTGTGTGTGTGTGTTAATGTAATAGGCCATTTTGGGTTTCGGTTTGAATGGAAAAGGACTTCCATTTGAAAGAGAAAGAGCGGCTTCTTTACCCACCTTCACCCTTCTCATTTTTTAGTTCCTTAAAAATCCAGAGAACTCTGGCTTGTGTGTCTTTGTTTCTGGGTGTCAGAAACGTGGTGGTGAAAGAGAACAGCCCTGTTTGCTGTTGAGGAGGAAGTGAGGGTTAGAGGAGTTGAGAGGGACTTCCCCGTGATTTTCTAGGGCCTTCCGAACAATTGTCTTGCTTCTCAGTTCTTATTTTTAAGTCTAAATGGCTGAATACATGGAGTGAATTTTTCCATTTGTTCTAAGAACTGATTAATAAAATACCACCAGGCAGCTCATTTTTCTCCTGACTTGTCTAAATGGAAAGCACTGATCTAAGTCTGCTCTTATTTTCCTTAGCCCATAAAAAATGTCAAATAAAATGGATAAATAGAAATGATTTCATATCCATTATGCATTAATATTGAATTAAAAATTTAAAAACTACAGAGTTAAAAATTGGGGGCTTATTTATTTTAGAGCCTGATGTAGATCATTTATCACTCTCTACTACCCCTTTTCATAGTAATCTCGATAGACCTCTGTCTATTATACACCAGTGGGCTGTGTACTTCAGCAAGTCAGAGGAAATCACATAAGCAGATGTCACTGTGGATTGTTTAATCAAGATGTTTAAATGGCAAACATCCAGGCAAAAAAAGCAAAAGCTAATCAGAAAAATTAAGAAAAAAAACAACCACCCAGAGAATAATGAATGATTGATGTACAGTGTAGTTAGGGAAAAGACTGTTCTAGCTGTATTTATTTATTTATTTATTTATTTATGACTGTTCTAGTTTTAGATTCAACTTTGGCCTTTTATTGTCCCACTTCTGATTCTTTTATCTTACAGAAACTATTCTCAGACTTTCAGATAAACTGGTCATTGGATTTCACAGCCCATCCTTGAGTATGCTCTCCCACGAATACCTTTACATTGAAGATAGCTGTCATTTAATTAACTCTCAGGGAGTGACTATTAGGCAGCCAGTTCAGTCTGATTCTGTAGCCTAGTGCATGCATCAAGACAGTGACCCTAAAATTGGATGCCCTCAGTCAGGTTCACATAGTCCTCAATGGGCTCCGGATGTCAGAACGATGTCAGCTGTATTGAAAAATTAACATAAATTCATTTTTATACATTAAAGTTATGAATATATTTAAATTCACATTTATGTAAATACAGGTGTATTTATAGGTACTCCTCCATCTAGTGAATTAAACTCCCAATATATGGGTATAATTTACATCTAACAGTTCTCAAGCCATGTTTCTTTGAGCCTAGGAGGTGCCCCAGGTGAGCCACTTTATGGGCCGGAGGAGAGCTTGAGAATGTGGACTTCTAGGCATTTCTACCACAGCTATCTATGCCCTCCCTCTCTTATTTGTTTATTCTGGTGGGTGTGATGAATTGGGTTCCAAGAGTTCTTGAGCTCAGATCTTAAGAAACTTCTCAGATTTAAAAAGTCATTCTGGGGGCGCCTGGGTGGCTCAGTGGTTTGGGCTGCTGCCTTCAGCTCGGGTCATGATCTCAGGGTCCTGGGATCGAGCCCGGCATCGGGCTCCCTGCTCCGCAGGAAGCCTGCTTCCCTCTCTCTCTCTCTCTCTCTCTCTGCCTGCCTCTCTGCCTACTTGTGATCTCTGTCTGTCAAATAAATAAATAAAATCTTTAAAAAAAAATTAAAAAAAAAAAAAGTCATTCTGGTGTGAGCTACCAGTTTCTTCGTCCTAAGATATTGATGAATGTTTTTGTGTCAGGATTGTAGAGTAACGATCATCTTTTGGCCCTATTCTTGTTACTGGTTCTCTCTTCTTCCATGACCCTCTCTATTGCTATCCCCTACTTTTGTTATGCAGGTCTTCTATTCTGCAGAAACTTTTATAACACCTGAAGCAACCCTCTAGTCTGCATGCTTTATAAAGCCACCACCCTCCTTTACCAAAATGTTTCTAGTAGAAATAGATGGTAATCACACCCCCAAACTTGGGGCAGTGCCTCAGTTTGGAAACTTAAGCTTTCTGTTTGCTTCTAGCATTATCATCTTTTGTTCAGACTATATATATACTTAAATTCTCTGATTATAAAATACTAAATAGCAATTAAGGAAAAGTTGGAAAATAAAGAAAACATAATAGACCATCTGTAGGATATATGCTGATGTTACCTCTTCAGTCCTGTTGATGTTCTCTTTGCCTCTGAAAAACTTTGGTCCTCACTCTGCATTTACTTCTCAAATTCTCTTCCTTGACTGTTGCCTGAACCACATTATTTTTTCTACATAATTAGAGCAACAGAGTTTTCTTTTTCTTTGAAGTTTTAGATCAGACATAAAATTCTTCCATGTATGAGCTGATTCTTTAGTCAGCTCTGGTTTACATTCTTCCTTTACTTGTCTATGATTAACCTCTTCAGTACTTTGGCTCTAATCAAGGAAATGACCTTTCCTTTAATTGCCAGCCTCATACCCCTGTGTGGTATACACTCTCTACTGGATGTTTTGGTTAGTCTTGTATCCTTCACTTGACAAATCACTTCATTCTCTCTTTCCAAATCTCTTTTTAGAGTTTTTTTTTTTCATTAAAGTAGTGCTGAAAATGTGTTTTTTTCCTTTTTAATTTAATTTGTGGTTTTCTTTTCATATAAATCACTTCCCAAATGTTTTGAGGTCCATTAAAACAAATAAACAGACAAAACAACAATTTGCATCAAGTTACAAAAAGATCTATGAGTAGAGTGGAGACTAGACCCTTACAAGTCCAAATTTTAGCTGTATGATCTCTCTTCAATGGTGATGTCTCTCATTACTCTTTTAATAGAAAACTAATAAGATCTGAGGATGAAATTTTCATTAATCCTGAATAGTACTGACTCATAAACATTCAGATAATTCATTATGGTTTCATTTCAGAAGGGAGTAGAACAGAGTGGTCAGAATGAGAAATGAACTGCTTCACTCCTCCTGAAATGTGCTCTTTTCGTTTATCTAAGTCTTTTCCAGTCTTTGGGAGCATACAAATGGTGAACTATTTTCAACTTTTTTGGTATCTTAAGAGTAAGGACTTCCCTGATCCCTCCATTTAAAACAGAAACTCACCATCACCTTGGTCATTCAGACAATAGTTTTCACAGACAAAAGTTTTCCCATGGCATTTTTTACATTTTGATATATTAAACCTTTGATTTTTCATTTGTTTATTCTTGGATCTTCTCCCCACTCCTACTCCCTACCCGAATTTAAGTACCAACGGCAGGAATATTTGTTCATTGCTCTGTCCCATTCCCTCTCCTCTCCATTCCCTCAGATAGTGGTCGAGCTTATAGTGGGTGTCCCTAAGGATTTGATGGGGAGAAAAAAAATCAGCAAATGAATTTGTTAAGCCTCAGAACATAATCAAAAAGGAATCAATTTACCTCAGCTATATGGCAAAGGTCTCAGGACTCAGAGTTTCCTTTTTCTCCTGTAACAACTAAGTTTTGCAAATGAAAAGATGCAGTGATATACCTAATTCATGGAAACACTTTGAAATTCATTTTGCAACTCTAACTGTAGACCCAGATGTTTGATAAAAAAACTCCTTAAGACTACAGGATATGTAAATTTGATTAGCTCCTTCAGCCAAATGACAACTGTGAGCAAACAGAACACATACCCTGTGCATTAGAGCAGTGTCTGACAGCTGCGTCAGACCTAACCAGCCTGTCAACACTTATACTGGCCTGCTCTTTTACAGATCCCTGGCAGTACTTGTCATGCCAAGAGCTTGGCAAACAAAATGTCTCTATGGGAATAAACTGGTTAATTTGCTTTTGCTCCAGCTGGTTGAAACTCCATTACCTGCCAAGTTTGTTTAATGTGGTTGTCATTGTCCTCTTGCACCGTGTCTCCAGTTTGGTTGCCCTCTTGTGGGAGACTGTTACTCTAATAACCACAATGAATGTATTATTCTGGGCCAGAATCATTTTTATTTTATCACAATAAGGATTTGCTTTTGTCCCGAAATGCTAGGTAGATCTCAATGCCAATCATCTCAGGGCTATTTTGTCTATACTGATAAAGATGTCAGATAACCTCTATTTTGTCTTCTCACTTTTTTTTTTTTAATTGTTTCTGGGGGTTGTTCTAGCTTAATGGTACAATTCTAGTTTAAAAGCAGTACTTGGTAGGTAAGAAGTGTTAGAGAAGAAAAAAATCAAGAGAATTTTTATATTGCTAATAATGAAATTTTTAGCTTTGGAATTATGTTGCCAATTCTGTGGAAGAAAAGAAGGATGTGACGTTATGTGACTATATATAGTAGCATTCATGGTTACTTCCTATTGGTGGTGAAATCTGGTAGGATTCCCTGTGTTAAACTGAGAAGAGTCAACAGAAAGACGTTATGAGGACTCTCGCTATTGTGTAAATTTCCAAAAAGAAGGGGAATGGGTAAATTTAGTCTTGGACCAATTTTCAGAAATAATAAGTTTCACTGAAATTGTGCTAGGTCAAATAATGATATATATTCCTTTTATGTTCTGGTACTTTGCCTATGTAGGTGTGCACACAGACACATACCTTCACACTCCTCTCACGTCCAAGTATTCACAAAATCCTCCCCATTACATGTTTCCCAGATACAGGCCCATTTCTCCCTCTTAGAATGAGTGGCTGTGGTGGTGCCTGGAGGGAAATGGCCTGACCTATAAATTCCAGATCTCAGCTTTTGGTCCTGGCCCTTTTATAAACTCACTGTAAGCCAAATAAGTCTTCTTAGCCTTAATATGGTTAGTATAGACTGAATTGATAAAAATATTTGTTGTCTCAACCTCACAAGGTTGCGTGAGAGTCAGATGAGATCGTATATATGAAAACCGAGAATTAGAGAGGATTGTGCACACAAAGACGTCATGGTTGTTTTGAGTACCATAGAGCAGTCTGATCCGTGGAGGATGGCAGGGAGAGGAAATTCGTATTGCCTGCTAGGCATTCATGGCAGCACTCAGAAATCCCAGCAATCACCTTTCTCTCTTTGGGGGATCCATATTGAGGGAGCAAACACTAAAAAACAATAGCCAATGAGAGACTAAATACTACGTGTGATGGTTAATTTTATGTATTGACTGGGTTAAGGGGGGGGGGGCTGGTAAATATTATTTCTTCGTGTATTTGTGAGGGTGTCTCAGGAAGAGATTAACATTAGAATCTGTAGATTGAGTAAGAAATCACCCTCACCCATGTGAATGGGGATCATTCAATCCATTGAGGGTTCGGATGCGACACAAAGTTTGAGGAAGGGCAAATTTGTTTTCTGCTTGCACTGAGACATCCATCTTCTCCTGCCTTTGGACATTGACATTCCTGGTTCTCAGACTTTCAGACTCTCAACTGAGACTTGTTCTGGCCTGTCCCCCTGCCCCCGCCCCTCCTTCTCACACTTTCAGACTTGGACTGAATTATGCTACCAGCATTTCGGGCTCTCGAGATTGCAGATGGCAGGTTGTGGGACTTCTTGACCTCCATAACTTTGTGAACCAATTCCTATAATAAATCTCTTCTTATAAATGGCTCTTTATATATTCTATCCATTCAATTTCTCTGGAGAACCCTGGCTAAATGACCACTTTATTAATGTTTGATAAACATCCAATAACTTCATTTTATAAAAGTTATATCGGAAAACAGGTTAGGCTCTAGTCCTGTGGGAGGCTTCCTACTTGGTTGCTCTTGAATATAAAGGCCTCATAATTATAAACAGAGAAGGCGGAAGGAAAGATGTGATTGAGGAGCAAGAGTGAGCAAGTGAGCTAACTGGTTCTAACCATGAGGGAAAGAACCCTAGAGCCTGGCCATGGTCAGCATAACACACGGAAGTGGGAAAACATGCAAGAAAGCCCCTGCTTTCAAGACACAGTCACTCCCTGTGCCTTAGTCTCAGACAGATTAGAAGAATGATTTCTCCTCCTTTGGAGTTGGAGGTGAGGGGTAGCACATACAGGGTTAAACAGAGATATGAAAGCATGTGACTAAGGAGCCGAAGTTATCTCAGGGAAGAAGACATATTCTGCCACAAAGGAGTGCAGGAAGGAAAGGAGAAAGAGCCATGTGGGGATAAGGGACTCCTTTCCAGAGGACATAGAAGTTTATGAACCCTGCAGTTTGGTACCTTTTCAGTACCATAACTCTGGGCTGCCAGAGAAGAAAAGCCAGGAAGAAGATGAAGATGGGCATGTGTGTGTTCGTGTTTGTAGGACAGTATGTTTTCTTCCTGTTACCTGAAGATGAAGCATGAGTCAAAACTTGCTAATGGTTACTTAGGAATTTTGTTCACTGTCTTGTGTTTTCATCTTATAAATAGATGGACTGTGTTGTGGGGTATTACCCCTGTGGGCACAGTTAGAACGTCTTTCTCAGTAGCTATTATTTAAGACAATGTGGATTTTTTTCTGTTCTCCTTTTTGAGTTCTGAGAGATAAAGTGAAGATATGAGACTAAAGACAACAGGGCATCTTAAGAGCTGAAAGGTTTTATGTTCAGATTTGTTTCCCTCATACAAAGTTAGCTAATATTAGGTAATGGGTAATGTAGACATCTCATCCATATAGATGGGGAAATAGAAATGACAACCTCTTCTCAGTGAATTTTTATTTTCATTTATTTTGGACTTTTTAAAACGTTAAACATGTTAAGTACCTCCAGATTACAAATTTAATTTTTTAGAACAAAATCTGAGGGGACTAAGATAGGATACGCTCTGTTTTCTGTAGTAAATTCTGTTAAATGGAAAAGCTCATGATACCATTTCAGATGAAACAACATCTAATGCTTTTACGCTATTGATTCCAAATGTCCTGTGGTGTTTCATGATTTTGCAACCATTTCCATCTGTTTACTCACTTAGTAGGCTATACATAAAAACTTCAAATCCTGGAAATGATTGTGGGTGCCACAAAGAGATTCAAACCAGCATCTTCTGAGAAAAATATAGGTCTTTTAGCCCTGAAATTTTAATTTAGCAATTTTTAAGAAAGTAACAAAGTAAATAGACATCTCTTCCTTCTCTAAAAATTGAGCCCAGGACTAACAAGACCAATGTTTATAGAATGGCTTCAGCCTACCTATTTTTGTTTAGAATCTTGGATGAGGCCCTGTACACAGTAGGTACTTAGTATAAAAAGTATCCACCCATCAGTTGATGATACTAATTTGCACTTGTACCCCACTTTCATTCATCTTCTTCTTCTTTTTTTTTTTTTTGAGGAACAAATTACACTAAAACCACTGCTACACCCTAGCCACCTAGCCACCCTAGAGGGAAAGGGAGAGAGAGTCCCAAGAACACTCTACACTGAGCATGGAGCCTGACACGGGGCTTGATCTCACAACACTGAGATCATGAGCTGAGGCAAAACAAAGAGCTGGGCACTTAACTGACTGAACTGCCCAAGTGCCCTTCAACATAGTTTCTAATATTCTTCTTCTTCTTCTTTTTTTTTTTAATTATTTGACTGATGGATTACTTAGAATGTGTCACTTAATTTCCAAATAGTTGAAAACTTTTCAGATACCTTGTTTTATTGATTTATCATTTAATTCTCTTGTGGTCTGAGAGCATACTCTATTTAATATCAGTTCTTTTAATTTCTTGAAATTTGTTCTATAGCCGAGCTATAAGTGGTATATTTTGGTGAATATTTGATAAGCACTTGAAATGAAAGTGTAGTTGGTTGTTACTGGGTCTTGTGCTTTATAAATATTAAGTCAAATTGGTTTACATTTTTTTTAAAGGTTCTATATCCTTATTGATTTTTGTATTTATTCAGTCAATTCCTTATAAAGGATTGAAATCTTCAAAAAATTTTAGATATCTTTTTTTAAATAAACAGGTTATGAAAAGTTGTATAATTGATTTCAGCTCACATTCCATTGATACAATTTAAGTTATATGTTCATATAGGAGTTAAGAAATGTAGTCTTGGGACACCTGTGTGGCTCAGTCGTTAAGCTTCTGCCTTTGGCTCAGGTCATGATCCCAGGGTCCTGGGATCAAGCCCCATATCAGGCTCCCTGCTCAGTGGGAAGCCTGCTTCTCTTTCTCCCACTCCCCCTGCTTGTGTTCCCTCCCTCACCATCTCTCTCTGTTAAATAAACAAATAAAATCTTAAAAAAAAAAAGAAATGTAGTCTCTACACAGGAGTCATGTATGTAGATGAAAAGGGGATTCTGTAATTTAAAAGAAAAGAAACAAAGAAGGATCAAAGTTGGGGCAAAATGTTACATCTCTACCACAATAATTAAAACATAACCTACCTGGATCACACCATAAATTCTGTAGAAGTTCAGTGTAAGAGAAGTTGTTGGATAGTGGGATCCCAATACTGATTGGAGATTTGATGAAGGTAGAAGGAGCATGATAGCAGTAGAAATGAGCATAATGTATATAGTGAGTATACAGTCAGGGAGAGGTTGAGGAGGCTTAAACAGTGAATTAATATTGAAAGTTACTGGGAAATCAGGATTAAAAGGCACATTGTGGAGTCAAATTAGGGAGGGCCTGAAATAGCCAGATAATGGAACTTAGATTTGCTTCAGCAAGCATGAATCCAAGTTTCTGAGCAGGAAGATCATCTAATGGAAGAGATGTTTCCTAAGTTAAGAGAGACCAAGTTAAGATAAGGCTTCAGTGGGAATGGAGAGCATGCAAGAGTTTTATTCTTTGCTCGATGTATTGATAGGTGCATCAATTCCTGCCATTGCTACTAGGGATGGGTCACATGGCTTGTCAGGTCTAAGTGATTACATGGGCAGTCTAAGATATGTCCATGTCTCGGTCTTCTCAGTTGAGGCAGATGAAGGTACTGAGTCTCCTTGTCGGGGGAAACAAAGCTCTTTTAGAATCACAGGGAACAAACCTAGAAGAAAGTTTTTTTGTGACTCAAAGCCTAGTTCATCTCCAACCATTCAGGTTTTTTTGTCTTATAAAAATGCTGTAAGCCACATCAGAACAATGAATAAACCAGCATGAACAAAAGCCAAGTTGTCTGCCCCGCCTTTGGGTAGTAATCAGCCTCTGCTTCTGGGGAGCACAAATTCCTGGGAGTGTCATGTTTCCTTTCACATGTGGCAGGCTTCATGCTGCATGGCTAGCTTCCCAGCGCTCTCCGCCCTGAGTCTTTCTGTTTGGTAGCCGAATATCTCCAGCTCTGTGCTTACTGTTCTACGTTGGGGTTGTGTGAAAAATAAGGGAAACATGAGGCAGCTAATGACTACATCATGGATGAACCACAGCCATTTGATTTCACATTGAATTCTTTAGTGTCTCTGAGGGAGGGTATGGTCTCAATTAGGTTAGGAATGAGGTAGGAGGGATGGAAGAAAGAGACAGCCTTTCCTTGATCTATGGCTTCTGGGTGGGATTCAAATCCACATTGCCCTCTAGACCAGCACAATGAAGTAAAAACTCCCTACATGAGTCATCTATGGGCTGGTTATTTTGTTTCCCAGAGCTTAATTCCAAGGCTGCATTTCCTCCCCCCACCCCCTTCCTTTTTCTCTTTCCATATCAACATTTAGAAAACTGCTTGGTCCCACAATGCATATGGAAGAAGGAAGGAAGGAAGGAAGGGTCTTTCATCAAGAAAGCTGCAAAAGAGGTATATCATGGGCAAAAGAAGATGAGAAGAGTCAAGATTATCTGCATATTCTGTTCCACTTTGTGTTTTCTTTCTTTGCCCCTAAGATGATCCTCACCCCGAATAGAAAACAGGCAGTTGGGCTCTGTCTTCTCCCCTTCTCAGTGCCTAACCTGGCAAAGACTGCAACATTAGTTTGCTGGCGCAGCCCCTGAGGTTAGGTGAAGATGCCTTGGAAAGCTGTAAGACCCACTTTGGCCCTCGTTTTGACAAAGAACTACCTCTTTCATGTGAATGCCGTTGGGTCATTGTGAGTTTTCTTAGGGTATGGCTCTTCCCCTAAATGACCACTAGTCTGACCAAAACCAGCCTTTATGAGCAAACATCAAGGGCTCTGAGTTAATGAGAGCAGCACACTTGGGTAAGCAAGTTTTTTTTGGTCTTCAGGAATTTGTTTTATAGATGCAAAGGATTTCACTTAAATACCGTGTGGTTCTGATTAGCCGGCTTTTGGTTAACCCAAACAGGCAGTTAAGCAAATGTGATCCAGTTTGCCCTCCAGCCCTGAGGCCAGCTTCCCTAAATTCTGGTGTTAGCAACGTATCTCCACATACTTAGAGGGATTGATTTTTTTTTTCCTTCTTTTTTTAAGAGAAAGAAGGAGAGCGGGGAGAGGGAGGGAGAGAATCCTAAGCAGCCTCCATGCCCAGTGCAGAGCTTGACGTAGTGGTTCCATTTCACACCCATGAGATCATGACCAGAGCCGAAATCAAGATTTGAATGCTTAACCAACAGAGCCACCCAGGTGCCCTGAGGGCTTTTATAATGTGGAGTGAAATTTATTTAAAAACAGGTTACCAAAATGAATCTCCCAGTAATATGGTAGCTAAAGGAGAATCCATATGTTGGCCAAGAATTAAACACATTGATAATTTCTCAAATCTTCAATTTATGCATGTGAACAAAGCCATGTGATTTTATTAAACTGATGGGACAAAACATATCTAAAAGTGATTAAGAAGAAATACTGCATGTTTTCTTCTCATGTAGTGACTGAAGTGCGTGGAACATCTTAAAACTGGCTTTGTGATAGCTGTCCTTAGTGTGACAAATTTGTCCTTTTTGGGGATGTTAATACCCTTCTCAGATTCTTCTTTATTTGCCTTCTGGTGAGTGTTCTTCCTTGTCATATTCAGTTGTGGGGAAGGGAAGTGGTCTCCCAACCAAGCCCCCGTGAGTCATTCAGTGGTGGCCACAGAAGTACAGTTGCGTGGGCATGAAGGTGGAGAGCTGAGAGAAGGCGTTAACTACGTAGTTTATGAGAGTGAAGTTTAGAAGAGTGAGATCTCAGGAGAAGGGTGGGGGTTAAGTGTCATGGACCAAGCTCTTAAATATGTATATGGGTTCTATCCCCTGTTTTTTATTTTGTTTTAATTTCTAGGATTTTTAACCTGGGGATGCAATTAACTGCCCAGAAATAGGTTAATCACTACATTATTTAGGCAAGCACAGTGCTTCAAGCCCTGGGACTAGATCATCCTGGATTCAGTTTTTGATTTTGCCACTTGTGGCTTTGGAGAAATGACTATGCTTCTGAGTTTTAGTTTCTTCATCTGTAAGATGGGTGGAATAATAAAACTGTGCTGACTGGTTGGTGTAAGGATGAACAGTATTCCCTCCAAAGTGCCTGGTGCATATTAAGTATTTCATAAATGGTGGCTGTTATTATCTTAGTGGGCAACTTGGTATTGTCTGTGCTTTCCAGAACCATTAACTGAGGAACAGAAGGTAGATGGCCTGCGGTAAACCAGCAGCAGTGCTGACAATCCCACAAACATGCTGGGTAGCAGTAGGCTGTGTTTAAGAGAATAAAAGAGAATGTGTTGGATTAAAGAGAATGAAAGTTTTAACATGAGCACTATTTCAGGACTGCTTATGCTTTTCAGCTGTGGCAGAAGTACAGTGGAGCGTGTGGGATCCAAGAGGCGGCCCTGAGGCTATTTCTGAGGCAAAAATGTCCAAGTGCATGTAAATTACCATGTTTTTTTACTTTTTAAGTTATGTATATTTGGGTCTTGTGGAGGGCATCTTTAATACTGCTGATTTAGAATTTAAGAGAGAAGCCATTATTCCTTTGTCTCCCAAGTGCCTTACTCACGTGTTTTTTTTTTCCCTCCTTTCTCTTTCCCACTCACTTTATAATTCTCCTGGGTTCCTGGTGTACGAAACAGGGGTTTTCCCTTTTATTATCTTGAGCATGCTTGCAGGGCACACGCAAATCATAATGGTGTTACCTCATCGAGGCCAGTGTAGCTCCTCTCAGAAAGCTCTTGAATCCCATTTGTCATTTAAAAAGAAAAGGTTTAAAGCTGTGTGAGATGGTATGACTTCAATGTTTGTGAAGTCTGCCTTGGCTGAATATCTAATACCATGAACTAGAGGGAATAAAAAACTCATTGTACCCAGAACAACACTGCCTCTGAGATTGCTGGGCAGAACATGACCACTTAGGCAACAAATGCATCAAGGAGGGGCAGCCACCAAGATAGAGGGAGGCAGTTTGCTTCTTGGAAAGCCAGCCCTCAGGTGGGAATAATTTTGGAGGAAGTTGCTGGTGCAGCAACATGTTGGGAGGGTCGCTCGCTGGTGTGGTTGGAAGAATGGCCTAAGGATTAGAGTTTGAAGTTTGAATGTGGAATTTAGCACTCTCATGAGCTTGTATAAGTGTTTTATCCATCCACCCATCCGTCCGTCTATCCATCCATCCATCCATCCATCCAAATAGTGTTTTTAAAGAAAGGTGAAACACATTTGTAATGCATTGTCCTACATAAAAGGGAGGGTGTTTTTTGAGTCTCTGGAGTTGGAGTCACAGACTATTCTGGAGCACAGGGCTTGGACTTCATCAAATGCTGTTTTAGGAATAGATGGAGTATAGAGAAATTAGGTTTAGTATGAGCTACAAGCCATCCTCAGGAGACCATCTGAGTTTCTTAAAAGCTGTCTGGATGATGAAAACTAATCTTGCATGTGATTTGGAAAAACACCCCATCATTCCATTGCTTTGGGGATCCACATAGCTATTCACAGATAGTTCTCTCTGAATTGATGACACAGAAAACAAATATCTTGGAAGAGTACACCTCACATGAACACTTAGATGTTTTAAATGGATATATGACTCATAATGAAGCTGAGACAAAAAAAGGCTCATCTCTGAGTTCATTGCATTAAGCTCTCAGTTCCAAATCATAGGCTCTGCTTCCTTATCCACCATGATTCCTCGAAACAAAGTCTTGGTCCAACTTCAATAATGAATAGCTATGGGGATAAAGGCCCAGTTTTGATCATGTCACTGCTCCAGAATAGTCAATATATTTCTCATTTTTTTCAAAATAAAGGTTTAATGTCTTTATGTGGTGTTTGACATCTTCCTTTTCATGAACCTTATACTCCAGGTAAATGGAACTGATTGCATTGACCCCTTCTGTGCTACAATATCCTAACTTTCTCTGCTTCTACTCATTCTAGTTTTGCTCTGGAATGTTCTCCTCCACATCTCTCTAGAGTCAAGTCCTTCCATTTCTTAAGGCCTTTTTCACTGGTTGTCTCCTTAGGGAAACTTTTTCTGACCTCTCTGCTGGAAATGATTTTTTCATGTGGAATTTGGTTTCCACCTGTCTTATAATAGTGCTTCCCATACTTTTCTAGTTGTGGACTACCTGCAGGTACTTGTTCAAAATAAAAAAAAAATACCTGGGCATGTCTAGACCAAGAATGAAAGTTTCCAAGGGAGGAGTCTGGTAAGGAGTACTGGTGTTTTTGGGGGTGGTGTGTGTGGGGGGGTCTTTTAACTAACACTCCAAGTGATTCCTATTACCAGGAAGGGAACCATCTTAGGGAACCATCTCACACCTCCAGGTAGTTCTTATGCATGTTGGAGATGCACTATCCTACCCTACTTTTTAACTTGCCAATTTTAAAATTAATTATGCAACCCAAACCTTTTTATTATCTCATTAATTATGCAAAGGACTATTATTTCTATTTTTTTCAGATTGATGAGACTTCAGTTAAATTGAATCATGTAGACTTGTAAATATTAGATGGCTTTTTGCCCTACCTACAAAAAAGGGCATTTTCATATGCTTCAACTTAGTAGTGAGTGCTGGTAGCACTCGGTTTAGAACTGGGGTAGTTTGATTCTGGAGCCTCTCTTAAGCTTTACACTGTTATTATGACTAATATATGCCAATTAACTGCTGATTTTTTAAAAAGAAAAAAAAAAAACCTCAACTTAAAATACATTGTGGAGTCCCAAGGTTAGTATGAGATAGGGTTTTGAAAATGGTAGTGTGCTTATATAAACAGTATGGATGTGAGATGGATATGGGGGTTGGGGGAATGAGAGTTTAAAGGAAGCAACTGAAACTATATACTTTGACCTCTCCTCAGTCCATACGGAGTTGGAGACTACAGGTATTAATGCTAATTTTCTTCCAGACATACGAGACTGAGATATCCTTTGTTCTCACTTGTAATTTTCTGGTTGGTTCCAAAGCTCAAGAACTGCAATTTTAGACTATGTCTGGAATATAAAGTTGCTCTGTCTATTAATTTTCAGGCAGAGTAAGTTTACAGTAATAGGCTTGTATGGTTTTGTGTGTTCAAGGGCCAAAGTTTGTAAAGTCTTTGGGAAATTAGAAAAGGAAGGAAAGATTTCTTGCCAAACTCTTTGATACATTTGATGCTTTCAAGTGACTAAATTCATGATGAAGACACAGCAAAGAATAGGCTTCCAGCAAGAGGCCAGCATGTTGTTGCATCCCTCCCCCGCCGAAACAGGGTATAAAAATGTTTCCTGTTTGAGGGTTATAATCAACTAATTTTTAGTGTGTGTGGCTCACAGAAGATTGAAACTTCTTAAAAGAAGTATTTGTTTCTTTGTGGTTTTTGCTGACAACTCTTATCATGCTACAGTTGTTAGTCTTAACAAAAGGGCTTTATATGGAAAAATACTTGCTCTATGTTAACATGATAAATGAGTCAAGGTGGTGATGGCTGGGGCATAAGAGAAGAAAAGACTTGATTAGTATTGCTGGATTGGGACCTTGCAGGAGTAACTGGAGATAAAAACTTTATGACTTGGAGTGGGGAAGGAGTCTGTGAGAATCCCACTGTGGAAGTGGGACAAGTGGCTTTGTTCATATAGCCAGTTATGAGGTGTATGTGCCTGAGTCACGCAGTGGCCCTTGGTCGCTATACCTGTGAAGAAAAGTATTCTGAGTCCATGTTCATTTCTCTTACTGTTTATGGAGTTGATCTCTCTGCTTCTAAACCTATGAAAAGTGGCCTTGAATTAGTTCAGATTGCGATAGAAAAGTGTTATTTGGGAGCTATGACCTAAGATCTTGCAACATTGATCTGGTAAAAAAGACTTTTGTGTTTTTGTTTTATTTTCATATAACCAAGAATGTGTTCAGTATGATTGGCGAGTGGGCTTTTGTCTATCGATATCTCTCACATATAACCATATAAATAGGAACATTCTTCTGGTTTTCAAACTGTGTGTCTGGTCTCATTCTTATATATGATTTACAGTACATTGTTCTTGAATATTCTACCTTTCTCTTCATATTCTAAAATAAATTCTCCCTTGGAAAGTCTAGAAGGAATGAATAAAACTGAAGGATGAATAAGAAGTAGGAAGATATATTATTTAGGAACTTAATAAATTAACGTATTCACATCTGGGCTTGGGGGGAGAAGAACATAGGGCAGAGCAGTTCTAGTTCTGCATTAGTAATGTGGTATTGGGTGTTTTTCTTCGTCTAAATTGCATTATCATTTTTTTTACTCCTGAGTCCTGAAAATATCTCACTTTTGTTGTGACTTCACAGAGCTTGATTAACAGGAATATACAACTAGATATCACTAATTCACCATGACACTTAATTTTCAAATCACCATCATCATCATCATCATCAATCTGTCTATTATCCTCAGGATTAGTCAGAAAACATTGTCAACATCACTCTTGTTGTTCCCATTGAAAAGAACATTAAAAGTAGAGAAAATAGTCCATTGGGTCAAATGGGTTTTGTTATTGATTGGCACTGGCACAAGAGAAACCTGTTAATATTCTAAGAGTAAAAGTTGAGTCACTTTTACTAGAATTAAAACCATGAATGCCAAAAGGCTTTCCTTGGAGAACAGGCTTTACAGGTTGAATCTCATCTACCCCCAATTCATATGTTTACAGTTCTAACTCCTGATTCTTCAAAATATGACCTTATTTGGAGATAGGGTCTTTATAAATATAATTAAGTTACAATGAGGTCATTAGGGTGGGCCTTCACCCAATACACTTATTTTTCTTATAAAAAGGAGAAATTTGGAGATAGACATGTACACAGATAGAACATTAGGTAGAGGTAAGAGCAGAACTTTAAAATTCAAGAACACCAGATTTTGCCAGAAAACTGCCAGAAGACCAGTGAGAGACGTGGGACAGATTCTCCTTTACAGTTCTCAGAAGAAACCAACACTCTCAACACCTTGATTTTGAACTTTGAGCCTTTAGAACAGTGAGACAATAAATTTCTGTCATTTAAGACACCCAGCTTGCGGTGCTTTGTTCTGGCAGCCCTAGCAAATTAATATAACAGGGTAGGAATTAGGCCTTGAGATTTTATTTAAAGGGGCTGGTGCTCTGACTCCAAAGAACTCTAAGACCTTGACAAATGAAGCTCAAGAACAAATCGTATATTGAGCTGTCCCCAAAGATAGCCTCATTTAGCAATGTCTTAAATAAAACCTTGCCTAATTACCTTCACTGCAGCAATAAAGCTAAGTGAAATTGACATGAATGATCTTTTCAGTTCACACACGGAAAACTGTGAGTTCTGATTTGCTAATGAAAGTTAGGCTGATTGAACCAAGAATTCCTCACTGAACATAGTCACTCTCGTTTTTCTAGGTCACTAGATCATAGAAAGAGGCTGACTGATTCACACCTGAATTAAGCATTTGCATAAACTAATGAAATCCCAACTCAACCACTGATGTGGGGAGTTATCTATTTCATTATGCTGACAGAAGCAGGGCAGGAGGGAAGGGAAAAGACTGTCAGTCCCTTGGAAAGCCATCAGTGTTACTCTGCTGTAATCTAAAAGATGTGAGAGAGGATTTTAAATGTATGAGTCATCTCAGCCAGTAGTGAATAAGCAACACTGGTATAGGAAATAAATATAAACAGACATTAGGAACATGGTAGTTTCATGAATGGATTTAGCCAAGAAAGCATAACACAAATCATACACTTTAATAGAATTTAATATGCTAAATTCATCAAGAATGTGTTAGAAGAGCTACATAAACAGACAGAGGAAGGTGAAGCCACCCAGAAACTGGACTGGAGGGACACAGGGAGGCAGTGGTATTTCTAGAATCTGTGACCCTGGGTTATATGAGAGAAACCGAGACAGCTGGAGACATTACCTGGAGTGGGAAGAGGGAAAAGCAGTATCCTGGTTTCTCTCTTCTCCTCAACCTCCAGTCTTGTTCTAGCACCTCCTGCCTCCAGGAGGCCTGGGAAACCTGGCTGGCTGGTGTTAGCTTCTTGAATGAGTGGGCAAGGAAAGGAGTCTCAATTTCACTTTGCTGCTGTAGCCAGGTAGCACAAATTTTATGACTTAAAAACAATACAAATTTATTCTGTTATAGTTCTGGAGTCAGATATGTAAAAACCAAGGTGTCAGCAGACCTGTTTCTTCTGGAGGTTTCTGGGGGAAAAAGGTTTCTTTTCCAGCTTCTAGAGGCTGCTTGAGTTTCTGGCTCTTGGACCCTTCCTCCATTTTCCAAGTGCATCATTCTAACTCCTGATTTCATTGCCATATCCCCCTTTTTTGGTGACTTTGATCCTCTTGATTCCATCTTGTTATTATATTGGGGCCACTCAATCTGGGAGAATCTCCCCATCTCAAGATTCTTAACCAAGTCTGTGAAGTCCCTTTTACCATGTAAGGCAGTCTATTCCTAAGTGCCAGGGATTAGGCTGTGGACATTTTTGGGGACCATTATTCTACCTGTCACAGGAGGGAAGGTAATGGACCTGATGGTAAAGAGTAACTGACACAAAGGACCTTTGCCAGTGCTTACCAGGCCTTTTCTATCATATCCAGATGCGTTTTTGCACTTAGTACCATAGTATTTCAACCAGCCCAATTCTTACATACTATTCTTTAGATCATTGTTTGGAGACAAAGGAAGTTTGCTCATGTATAAGGTACTGACTAAAGGCTTAATGGGGTGTTACCTTGCAGACCTTGTTGGAAATGCTTATTTAATATAATTATTTTTGAACCAGGCAAAAATTGTATCTGCTGATATAGAAACAGGTGAAGAAGAAAGTACTAGGGTACTAGTACTTCAGTCCAGGAGCCTCTGGACATTTGACTAGCCATACCCCTAAATGAGGAGAGCTCGGTATGTAAGTTGAGTGGTGAAGAGAAAGGCTCTGGCATCTTAGCATTCTAGTTGTTTTTGTTTTATTTTGTTTTATGTCTTCTGTGGGAAGCAGACCAGCAGGAGCCTTCTGGTCTTCGGTCTTGAAACTCTTCCCTT
Source organism: Mustela nigripes (assembly GCF_022355385.1). Taxonomy (NCBI): domain Eukaryota; kingdom Metazoa; phylum Chordata; class Mammalia; order Carnivora; family Mustelidae; genus Mustela; species Mustela nigripes. The sequence goes on from NC_081568.1 coordinate 86,427,355, forward strand.
GGGATGGCTGGAGCAAGCATGCCCCGTCCAGCTGTTCTGCTCAGCCCGAGTTGGCCACACACAGAGATGAGCTATTTCTGGAGAAGGTGAAGACCTAGTTAGACAATAGATCGACTCTAGGCGATTGGAAAATGTGGAAATATTTTTTAGGAAAAACAAACCCCAAACTCTAATAACATAAAGCTTATAAATAATTGGCTTTTTACCTTTCTCTTCCATCCTCTGAGAGTTTTCTGAGGACTCTCTCTCCTTTTCCAGGAAAGAAGACCAGTAGAAAATTCTGATTTGTGAGTGGCACTGCCTTCCACCTGAGGTTTCCCAAGGAAAGGCCCACAGGATAAAGGGGGGCAGAGTGCAGTATGTTTTCCAAAGCAACCTTATCCTGATTAATTCTATCTAGAAATTTGGGAAGAATAATAACTGTGAGACAAGCTCAGACCCAAGTAGGCCCTATTCAAGGGTGGGTTTTTGTTTTGTTTTTTGTTTTGTTTTATTCATTGAGACTAGTCTCTTCAGTTTTTGTCTTTGCAGTTGCAGCATTCTAACCTATGCAAGAATGTATTACTTTGTGTCTGTGCATGGGTGGTTAACAGAGATCCAGATTCTCTGAAGAGGCCCCTGCACTTCAGGAACCTGATGAGCACTTAGTAGTCAACACTCTGATGAGTCTCTGTGGTCATTCTTGGTTTCATATACTGTGAGGAATGGCAGGGGGAAAGGTTCAGGCCACACAGGCATTTACAGTCTATCCTGGTTTTTAGAAATGGGAATTTCAGAAGGAAAGGGAGGAGGGCTGGGGTGAAAGGTCTTGCCCCTCATGCGGTAACTGCCTCTGACTGGTACTTCTATTAGGTCACAACTGCTGGCTTGCCCATGGGGCTACTGCAACCTCTTTATGGTCTAACTTCGGATTGTGAGGATACACAAGGAGCTCGCAGCCCGTTTGCCAACTGACAAAGGGGCCCCTTTCAAGGTATACAAGGGTCATGGTAGGAAAAGAGATTTTGAAAGTTAATCCTGGTTCAGTTCCACACACCCTCAAACGCTCCCATTCCTAGTAGAGCATCAGAGGTCTGTTGAGGGGGCACCTGGGTGGCTCAATCATTAAGTGTCTGCCTTCGGCCCACTGTGTCCTGGGATCGAGGTCCACATTGTGCTTCCTGCTCACTGGGAAGCCTGCTTCTCCCTCTCCCACTCCCCCTGCTTGTGTTTCCTCTCTAGCTGTGTCTTTCTCCATTAAATAATAGATAAAGTCTTAATAAAAAAAAAAAAAAAAAAGGGAAGTCTGCTGAGGGAGGGGACATTGTTTTCAAAGGTGTAGTGTATTTGAGTGTGTGGGAGAGAGAGAGAGAGACAGACGGACAGTGAGAGAGAATCTGTGAGTTTGGCTAGCTGGTGTGGGAGGAGGTAAGACAGGGAAAAGGAAAATCTGACAATAACAAGTAGAATCTGGAAACAACACTTCTCTACTGAACATTTCAAGGGTCACATGCCTCTGTAATGTCCTCCTTTTTGGCTATCAAATGACATTAAGTGATCAACTAAGGAGCTATACGTATGTGTCTGGTCTTAAGTGATGGGGGGCTAAGTTGGTACCATTTGGCAGTAGAGATATCTTTATGGCTAGGACTTTTGGAATTGCTTCTACATTTTTGATTCTAGGATGTTTATTGTGCCTGCTATACCAATGGACCTTAATCTTAAATGAAAGATCTGCTCAGGTTTGTGTATAAGAATTAGTGGTTTTTTTTGTTTTTGCATAGTCTGAAAATATGTTGGTTTTAGCTGCTTGGAGGCAACTGTGTTGCCATGACAACTAGATTGTAGTCCATAGCACCTGATTTCCCCAGTGTGCAGTATGGGGTTGTGCTGTGGGTGTATGTAGAAAAAGGTTAAAAAGAAGCTATGGAATTAAATTATGGTCTCTGTATCACTTGGTCTTCTGCTGAGGTTATAAAAAAAGGATTTGAGCAAGAATCTCATTTTCTCCAAAAATAAATCTTTGTGATACTTTTGGGTCTTGAAATTCTATACACTGAGCCCAGGTTCTGTATTTCCCCAGCTCTGCTTACTTATCTCCGACATGCAGAATGTGCTATAGTATTCTCAATACTGAATGGGAACTCAGAGAGAGGCTAATGGCAAGATAATAATAGTAAAGTAATATAATTTCTTTGTTGGTTCAGATAAAAGCGTTTATGTATCAAATGCCTAGTAAACTATAATGAAACCTTATTTTTTAGCTTATATTCAAATATTTGATATGTTTCAAGAATGCCTCTTGAAATGAGAAGGTGATTTTAAAATGGGGAGACTGAAACCTGTGTATTGATTTAAAAATTAATTGTGGTAAAATTACCTTTTTTTTTTTTTTCTGAAACTTGGCGATATCCTGAGAGAATGTTTCTTCTTCTAAAGCTCTTTCAGAACAAGAGCTTGAAATTAGGCAAATCCTCTTATCTCTGGTTGCTGTTCTCAGAAAGTCCTCTTCCCTAAAAATCCTAGTTATTTTGAAGGGCCTCAACTTCAAACCATATCCCACTGCTACTTTTCCTTATAAGCAGAATTTCCCTCACCGCCTGTGACTCTTGCTCCTTCATTGAAGAGTTGCTCTCTTCCTCTTTATACGTCCTAGTTCTCATTATCCACTTAGTTCCTGGACCTTCTCATTTTCAGTAATCATTTTCTCCATTCCTGTGGTCATCTTTTAGATCTTGTCATATACAACCACTGTACCAACTTTGAAATCTCATTGTTCAGGGATTACGACCTCTTGTCTTTCTAGCTCCCTACTCTGTTAGCTTGATGGCAACAATACTTTGACCCCTTCAGTCTTCTAGGGCCTTTAGTCTTCTAATCTGCCAAATTTTCTGTCTTACCACCTGCTTCCCAACTGTTTTCACTGTTCTTCTGACTAGGCTGGATGCTGGGGTTCCTCATCATGATCATCCAGCTGTATACATGCTCAAACGCCTTTCTATCTCTGCTTTTTACCTGGGAAAAACCCTTCCACCCCCAAGTTAAATCCAAATTTCCAACTTCTTTACATCTAAGCAGCTGAATACAGATAGAGTAAAACATAGTCTTGCCAACTGGTCTGGATTTTGTATTTAAAACCAGAAATTTCATGCATGTTTGTCATTATTGCTCAATAATTCTCATATGTTATCTCCAATAAATTTGCCTTTCCATTTTCCTGATGAGTATTTCATAGCTTCTCTCTCTCTAAAAGATTTACATATTTATTTTTTAGAGAGAGAGACTGAGCAGGGGGAATCCTGAAGCAGACTCCCCAAGGAGTGCAGAGCCTGCCTCAGGGTTCAAAGCAGGGCACAATCCCGGGATCATGACCTGAGCCCAAATCAACAATCTGCTGCCTAACTGACTGAGCCACCCAGGCATCCCATTCTTTTTCTTTCTCTTAAGCCAACCCTCCAATTTCTCTGCCCATCCTTATGTAGCTGATGTTTGACTCTTATTTCGTTAGAAATAAAAAAGGAAGTATAAATAACCTTGAATATTTCCATCTATTAACATACCTGTATCTGTACCATGTTCTCTGCCTTGCCCCCTGTTAACAATGGACAAATTGTCATATTCTCAACCAGGTTCAATTACTACTTACCTACTAGGCTCCATTCCACTCTGGGACTTTCCCTGAGGTTTTCATTCTTGTATCATCAAAATTTTTTTCTCCCAGATCATTCCCAAAGCCTACTAAAATGTAATATTCTTGGTGTTGAAAAAGTCCTTCCTTGACACCATATTCCCCTTCAGTTACCCTATGTATCAGCCCTGAACTCCTGTAGCTTTCCTTCCCTTTAAAACAGACATTTCTTGGAAGAAGTATCTATGTTCACTGTTTTTACTTTCTTTTCTCCTATTCTACATCTGACCCAGTTTTGTCAGGTTTTTAAACCACATACTTCACAAAATCCACTCTTAGTTGGTCAATAATAATCAACAATTTGTAAAATACAGTGACCAATACTTTGATCTCCTCAGACTCTCTCAGCAGCCTTGTACAGAAGAGACCCTTCCCTTCTTGTAGTTCTTCTTGGTTTCTAGAGCACTTTTCTTCTACTCCATTGAGCAGCCTTTGTGTCTTCTTTATTAATTCTTTTTTTCTCTTCTTCATCTCTCTATTTCAGAATGACTTTTCCACATTCATCACACTCCACCTGATATTTCTTTTGGAAAAAAAGAGCTCATTTTAGAGTAGAAGAAGGCAAATATAATCTAAAAATTCCATAAAACATTAAGAAAAAAGAGGGGGAAATTGATCAAGCTAATAAATAAACTTGAACCACAAGGAAGAAAATGTGTATAGTTACTGCAGTCCTTGTTGTTTCAAGTGGTCATGAAGCTGCAGTTAGAATTTCTGTCTTCTTTCGTATTATATTTTCCTCACCCAGAAACTCAGTCCAGATATTTTTTTACCTGAAGAGTTAACTAGATTGTCTCTTGAAAATTCTGAGTGCTCAGTGGTCTTGATTATGTTGGATTTCATTAGGGTCTGAGTCATGAGGTATCTTATTTATACTTTAAACCTTTTATTACAGGGCACAGATATAGTAGAAGGTGCTCCAGAGAAGCCCCTGTGTTCCAGACATCATTTTTTCTGCCCCTTTGTTCAATAGAAACCCTAATTTCCTTTGATTAGTATGAAGACTCATTCCAGGAGGAGAGGTATCCCTTTCTTTGATGGTTGGTCCAGTGGCATAAGAGGTCCTAAATGACAGGAGGCCAGGTGCAATTTCCCATTTAATGGAACAGTTAGTTGTCATGTATTCTGGTGGGACTCTTTTTCCCATGGGAATCAGTACCTCTGTCTAGTGGACTGCAGAAGACTAAGGAAGGTGCTGAACATTACATGACTGGTTCATAAATTATATTAATGAGAGAAGCCACTTCTATTTCTATCCTTGGCTTCTGGACTTACTGTGACTAGGGTAGAAACAATGCCATTTGTTGAATGTTTTTTGGGACCATATGCTACACCAGTCTGGGAAGGTGCTGTTTCTCGGGTAGTAGTCTAATTAAGTTTTCAACAGACTATTCCATCATTCTAAAGCACCAGCTTCTTCTGGGTGATAGGTTACGAAGTAAGACCAGTGGCCCCTGCTGGTATTAGCCTATTTCCTCCCTTGCACATTTCAGCTCTCACATGAATTCATCACATTGGGTGAACCTAACTGTATCCAGAACCTGCTGGCAAGGAAGTGTAAGAAATGTAGATTTCCAGCCTCTGTAATATGGGGGAGTGCATAGAAGAAAGTGGCAATGAATGCTGATTATCATTAGATATCATTAGTACACGCAACTTGCTCTGCTACATTGTGTAGGTTTCTGCACAGACATAACTTCTCTAGAAAGAGCTTCCTTGGCACATTATCCAAAATATCGCCCCACTTCTGTTCCTTACTTTCCTTTATTTTATAGAGACAACATAGCTATGTGAAACAATAACATTTAGTTACATGCTTGCTTGTTTATTGCCCATTTATCCCAATGTTGTGTAAACAACATGATGGAAGAATAATAAATCTAGAATTTGATTCTCGTGATTTTAACTCAGGAGACAAAGTACAGAAGAAATTAGCAAGTGTGCTCACATATTTTTCTTATTCTTTTCATTTTTTGTATGTATGTGGGCATATGTAAGAGGAGGGGATGTACATACTCATTAACACTGGAGATTGATAGGGAAAGGTGTTTAAATATATATGTTAAAATTTGATACTAAGAAGTTTTTAAAGTTGGTGAAACAAACATTTTTTATTCTCCACTCCATTTTGAAAACCCATTGTAATTATAGGAAAAACCTTTCTTTTTTTTTTTTAACATCTTAATTTAATTTTTTCAGTGTTCCAAGATTCATTGTTTATGCACCACACCCAGTGATCCATGTAATACATGCCCTCCTAAAATATTTCTTAAAGCTATAATCCCACAAGGAAAAATCGATCTGGAGAGGAGACAATAACAACATTTTCAGAGCTGGAAAGCAGAAGGATAAGGGGTTGCTGATCTAACAAAACAGAGGAGCTGATTTTTTTTTTTTTTTTGGTCCATGCAATATATTTAATTATTTTATTTTATTTTTAAATTCTATTATTTTAAAAAATCTAGTACAGTTAACATACAATGTTATATTAGTTTCAGGTGTACAATATAGTGATTTAGCATTTCCATACATTCCTGGTACTCATCATCACAAGTGCTCTCCTTAGTCCCCATCACCTATGTCACCCACCCCCCCCCCCCCCCCCCCCCCCCTCCCCTCTTGTAACCATCAGTTTGTTCTCTTTAGTTAAGAGTCTGCTTCTTGGTTTGTCTCTCTCTGATTCTTTTTTCCTTGCTCATTTGTTTTGTTTCTTAAATTCCACATATGAGTGAGATTGAATGGTATTCGTCTTTCTCTGACTTAATTTCACTTAGCATTATACTCTGTATCTCCATCCATGTTATTGCAAAGGGCAAGATTTTATCCTTTTTTGTGGCTGAGTAATTCCATTGTATATATATATATACCACGTCTTTATCCATTCATCTATTGATGGCCACTGGGCTCCTTCCATAGATTGGGTTCTGTAAATAATGTTGCTATAAACTTAGTGGTGAGTGTATCCCTTTGAATTCATGTTTTTGTATTTTGGGAGTAAATACCCAGTAGGGTGATTATGGGACTGTAGGGTACTTCTACTTTTAACTTTTTGACAAACTTCCATTTTGTTTTCCAGAACGGATGCACTGGTTTGCATTCTTACAAACAGTACAAGAGGGTTCTTTTTTTCCCCACACCCTCATATACACTTATTGTTTCTTGTGTTAGAGGAGAGGAGTTGATTTTTAAATAAGCAGTAAGGAAAGTGGAGAAGAAACCTGATACACATCATGGACTCCCTAGTGTCAGGAACTGGTAGAGTGCCAAGCACCCTGGAAGTAAGAGGTCAAGGCAAAGGTTAGTTTAGTATAGTAGGTTGAAACTTGTTTATAGGTAGTAGACTCCTAGATCTTAACCCATTCCATGTAGCTGCAGCCTGCCCCCATCCTTTCCAGGCAGTGGCTAGAGGTTTATTGTCCAATATATACAGTCAGAGGGTCTGGCCTGGGGGACACTAGACACAGTTGAGGGTTGAAAATAAGGGGTTAAATGAAAGTTTACTTCCTGACTGTTGAGACCATCAACCATCTTTCCCAATGTTTGAATATTTCGATAGGATTATGCCCTCCTACCCTGGCCCCCTATCATCCCTAGAAATGACTTAAAAAAGGCTAACATTGAGGCTTTCTTGACATGGTGGCAAAGGCAGATCTCCCTGAGAGTGAGGCCCATGCACAGAGCATATACTCAGCTTTGTAGCATCTTGTTCTTAAATGTGAGTGGATGGCAAGGATCATGAGATACTTAAAGGAAATCTATGATTTGAATCCAGAGACGAAGAGGAAAAAAATAGACTAAACCAACTGGGGAAAACAGAAACTAAGCAAGAAGATGGAAACCTAAAAAATAAAATGGAACAAACTTAGTCTCATTAATATCCTTGGAGAGATAAGGTATTCATTCCACTGATGGTATAAAAAGTAGAAAGCTATAAAAACAAAACATTTAAAAGCCAAAAATAAGGTGGTTTGGAAATTAAAAATATGAAAACAAATTAAAAACTCTGTAGAAGATTTGGAAGATGAAATTGAGACAATCTCCCAGAAACTATGGCAAACATACCAAAAGATAGATTAGAGAGAAAAGAAAATAAACTTAAAGGACCAATTCAAGATTTCCAGATGTTTCAGAAAGTGAGAATGGAGAAAAATAGAGGGGAGGACATTATTAAATAATCTGAGAACATTTCCAAAGCCGAAGCAGAGTTTCCAGATTTTCCATAAAAATTTCAGAACTATGTGGATGGGGGCGGGTGGCCGGTGGGAAGAGGGAGGGACAGAGAGGGATGGAGAGAGAGAGAGAGAGAGAGAGAAGTTTTATGCATTTATTAGTTTTCATATTTTTATAATTATGAGGAGATTTAAAGAGGTTCACATACTTTACCACGTAAAAACTCAAAATTCGTATCTACAAAGAAACCAATTAATCGATGGCAAGCACAAGACGATGAGAAAATATTGAAATAAATGACAGACATATGCTTGAAATAAAGTCTTAATCTATACAATATGGAGAATATATGTAAGTCAATGAGAAAAAGATATTCTTCTTTTTTTTTTTTTAATATAATTTTTTATTTTTTATAAACATGTATTTTTATCCCCAGTGGTACAGGTCTGTGAATCACCAGGTTTACACACTTCACAGCACTCACCAAAGCACATACCCTCCCCAATGTCTGCACAGCAAAGGAAACAGTGAACAAAATCAAAAGACAACTGACAGAAAAAGATATTCTAAGAAGAAAATGGAAAAAGCTAAGTGGCAAGTTGGAGAAAAAATGCAAACTGTCTATAAACAGTGGGAAACTGCTCCATCTTACTGTTAATCATAGAAATCCAAATGGATATAGTCAGACACTATTTTTTACTGATGAGATGGAGAAAACATTTTTTTTATTTTTAAAAAACATTTTATTTATTTATTTGAGAGAGAGACAGTGAGAGAGAGCATGAGCGAGGAGAAGGTCAGAGGGAGAAGCAGACTCCCCCGTGAGCTGGGAGCCCGATGCGGGACTCTATCCCGGGACTCAAGGATGGTGACCTGAGCTGAAGGCAGTCGCTCAACCAAATGAGCCACCCAGGCGCCCCTGAGAAAACATTTTAATGATGAGTAGTATCCAGTTTTGCAAGGCAGGTTGTGGAGAGATATGAGAGCAGTGTAAACAAGATAAGGGGCAAATGGCTACTACATTTTTAAAAAGGAATTTGGTAGTATCTCTTAAACTAATAAATAGGTAAACTCTTTGACCTATGAAATCCAGTCTTCAGCATCTGTTCTACAGAATACTCCCAAAGGGGCACAGATATATATTTATCACTATGATTAACACAACTTTGTTCATAATGGTGAAACAATGAAGGGATGAATCTAAGTGTCCACCAATAGGGAACTGATTAAAAACAATAGTAAATTCATACAGTGGAAGAGTATATCCTCAAAAAAAAAATCCCAGGCTGATTTCCATACAAAAATTGTTATACTGAATTTCTTAAATAGCCTAAGGAAAACTTAGGCAGCACTAATAGATACTGAGGGTCCATAGTGTTTAGTGTTTTGCTGATGAGGATAGTTGCTATGGAAATTTAAAGTAAAACAAAACTCCTCTGGGGAATGGGTTAGTCTAAGCAGGCTTTCTTGGGGGGAAAAAAAATGAGTAGGTGGGAAGTAAATGTTGAGCCAGAAAAGACCAGAAAAGCAGGCATTTGGGAAGGGCAGTGTAAGGACGAAGATGGTATGCAAAAGAGAAGAAAAGGGGAAAACAGATCACTTTTAGAGGATGGAATAGAGACCTGCTCACCAATGGGAAAGATCTCGGTAGAGACATGTGTTCAAGTTGGGAAATAGTGAGTTGAAGAATGTTGCTGCCTTGTTATTTTCTTTCCCTTAAGATAAGAATTAAGAAACCTAAGTAGAAGATGCATTGGTAAATAGATGAATCATATAATAGGACAAAGGTTTTTTTTTTTTTTAATTTCTTAGGAAAACAAGGGTGCCTTTTTAGTTGTAATCAAATATGCCAGCTGAAGTCCATGTGTTCCCTGAGCTTGGCCCAGAGCAGGTGGTGTACCTCACTGGGACATAGGGGCTGGAGCATGGCCCTTGGGCTTTGCCTCAGTGTGTCCCTCAGCCACCATCTCCTGTGCATGTGAGATTGGGGGGGGGGCATAGGGTGAGGAATGAAAATAGGAGAAAGTTCTTGAGTATCTTCAAACTATGGAAGAAATTATATAAGTTGTGCTCCCAACAGAATTTAAAAAATAAGAGAGTCAATTGCCTCTCTCATACAGTCTGGCTCAGGTTTTGGAAATCTTTAGATGTAGTGGGCCAAGGCACTAACTTGTTACCTGCTGGTATTGAGAGGGTGCTGAATCACATCCTGTATTCTGACCTGCTTGTATAGGTGTGAGTGGGGCAATGGGAAAGGAAATTTTATGGTTAAATGAGCAAAGTTATATTACTTATTTGTGGTCCTTGAATACAATGAGAAGACAGTGATGGCTTACCTTCTGTGCTGGAATCTTATTTGCCCCTCCAGATTCAGCCCTCTGCTTTCAACCTTGCTTTCTGCCCTAGGACGCTCACCTATGTAGATTATATTGAGAACTCCTTGCACTTAGACTTCTGTTTTGCTTCATCCAACAGGGGCACCTGCAGGAGATCAGCAGAAGTGTTGAGAAGTGTTGAGAGAGAGTTCAAAGTATGATTCCTGGCTCCCTTTCTGCTAGGCTGCCCTGGGTTTGTGGTGTCTCTTCAGCAGAGGTCCCTGCTCCTCACCGTGGCCTGTCTCGATGCAAGAGCTCGCTCCTCTGGGCCATCTTACTGGTCAGTAACTTTTGTGACCCTTTCTGAGTCTCTTTTCATTTTATTTCTTCCATCTACTTCATGTGGGACCTCAAGTCTCAAGACCTCTTTGAACTTCAATTTCCTTATCTGTAAAATAGTGATAAAAAAATATACATACACACACACACACACACACACGCACGCATACTTGTCTTGTAGGGCTCTTGTGAGCATGAAGCAAGACAGCTGATGCAGGGGTGGGCGTAGCCCTCATGCTGCTGGGGTGAATCACATGTGTCGTACAACGTGTCAGCTGCAGCCGTCTCTGGCCTCTTGTTCCTCTTGTTAGCATCATCACACCTCTCCATTCACTCCTGGATCTTCACTCTAATGGTTTCAGAAGTGAATTCTGTCTCTTGCCAGTTTGCACTACTAGCTACTTCTAGTATTTATTATTACATTTTGATGTTTTGGTAGGTTTTTCCCTATAAAGCATCTTCTAATTTCATACCCCTAAACAAGGCAGGTAACTTAGATAATCTGCTGCAAACCTGAAGGAAACTGGCCGACTCAGGGATGGTGCTGGTGGAAAATGTCAACAGTGGTACAGGTAAGGGAGGGCTAGCGTAAAGAGAGAAAAGAGCTTAGAGCTGTGCAGTATTGTCTAAATGCCATATTTGGAGAAAGTGTTACATGTCACTGACACATTTCAATATTCTAGAAGGGAGGCTTTCATTTCCATAGGCAGAGACTGCCACTTGCCTCCCTAAATCCATTCTCTGCTTCCTGCTAGGCTGGTGTTAAAAGATAAAACTGAGGCACGTTGTAATTTTTTTAAGTTTGAGTAAAAATCAGTTTGAATTAGGCAGCATCCAATCTAGTTGGTAAAAAGTAGCTCTGATTTTCTTAGAGTTCATTGTCTCTTATAGTTTGCTTCTCCATTTTCATCTAATTTTATTTTATTTTTTCTGCCCTTCCTTATGTTCATTTGTTTCATTTAATAAATTCCATGTATGAGTGAGATCATGTGGTGTCTGTCTTTCTCAGACTTATTTCACTTAGCATCATACCCTCTAGGTCCATTCATGTTGTTGTGAATTGGTGTTACATGCAACTGATGAGTCACCAAATTCTACCCCTGAAACTAATAATATAGTATATATTAAGTACATTGAATTTAAATAAAGAATTGAAAAAAAAAGAGAGCAGAATGGACACCAAACATATCATGAGCACACATGTTCTCAGTAAATATTTGCTGTTTGAATAATACACTTATAGTTACTTTACTTCCCAAATCAAAGGCAAGGGACTGATTTAAAAAAAAAAAAAAAAGGAGCTCTGAGAAGCTGTATGAAATGAAAAACTTTTATAGGCAGAAGTGAGTGGTAAGGAGGAAGCGGTAAAAAAGTGAACTGGTTATTGCAAGTTTACTTTCCTTTGGGGGATGGCTGGAGTCTATCAGACAGATTCTTTAACAGTGCTGATCAGGAGAGTCCTGACTGACTGATTTAAGATTCCGTTTCTGGCAGAACTGGAACTGTAATGAAGTCTTGGTTTGGTGATGGGAGTCTTAGCATAACTAATTCCACTTTGGGCTGGTTGTCTTGTTTGTAACACTGGGCACTTTGCTGCTTAGTAAAAGTTTACCTTTGCTTGCTTCCTTGTGACAGAGGTGTGTGACCACGTGACTTAGTTTAGACCATGAAATATGATATGGAAGGTGTGTTGAGACTTTCAAAGTCTCCTTTAAGGAAGGAAACATGTTGCTTCTCTATTGTTGGGAATGTGGACATGGCAGCTAGACATGTGGACATGGTGGTGTAAGGAATCATCTTACACCAAGAGTTAGCAAATCAAGGATGGAGAAGGCCCACAGAGTAGAAGCCCCTGTCCCTACCCTGTGGCTTGACCAGATCAGCCCTCAGCTGCCTGACTCAGGCTTTTATTATGTGTTTATACCACTTTTGTTACTGTCTTTTAAATAATGCAACCTAATCTAGTTTTATCTGATGATGCATCAGTTAAACCCAATCTCTGGGTTTTGGAGTTAGAAGACAACAGCCTAAGGATGATTTCATTTATTTTTGGATCCAAGTGAAGCACTTGGAGAGGTGAAATTAATACTCATTTTTGGATTTCAGAACTTTTTCTTGCCAGTGATCCGTGCTACTTCTGTAACAGTCTCTCGTTCTCCCTTCCTCCTCCTCTCTCTCTGTCTCTCTGTCTCTCTTTTTCTTTCAAATGCTAAAGTTCAGAGTTAAGTATTCCAAATCTATTCCATATGGGATTTGGATTAAAGTGTTATTTGAAGGAGTCTTTAATGTGTTTCCAAAGCCACTGCCTAATTGTAGAAATGAAGTGTCAAAAAACAATAGAACCCTGCTGTAAGCAAAAGCCCAATACATTATTCAGAGTATTTAAAAGGACACTTTGTGTCAGATGTTCCTAGTTTTATGGCCTGAAAAACAAAGAACACACGAGTGCCCTTTAAGCCTCCTTTTTGATGGTAAAACGTTACTAGGAACTCGGCTGCCACTACCCTCACAGTTTCCTCGCCTTGGGATTTAATGGAGGTGGTAGTTTAATTATTACCAGAAGCCCACCCAGATAGTTAAAGACCAGTCAATAATAACTTAGTGAAGAAGTTGAACTGATGCAGCACAGAATAAGGAACAATTAGTCCTTTTCAGACCAGCGAAAAACCAATATCATAATACAAATTCGGAGCTATAACATTACCACGTTCTCTAAGTCATCTTAAAATAAACCAGAATCTAAGGAAAAGAGAGAGATGTGTGTAGTACTACCACCCAAAGACCTATAGATGAATGTGGGTCAAACAAGTTTTTCAGTGTAAAAACCATATGATTCGAATGCCAAATTGAGAAAAAAGAAGACAAATGAGTCCCCAAAACAAAAACAACATCCGTGTTATAGATAATTGAGATGTAAAACTACTAAGGTTCCTCCCATCCCCTGCTTTTTCCAGCTCAAGGGAAGTATCTGTGGGCTACAGCTTACAAAACAATTTTTGTAAGTCAAAAAAGCAATGCCTCTCATTATGGGACCATATAATCTCTACATCTCGACAATTAGGAGGGAGAAAATATTATAAATAAGCCCTCCCTGGTGAGCTGGAAGGAGAGTGGTTCGTCAGAGGTTTCCAGATTGGTTCTTTCTTGGTGTGGGGTAGGAGTGGGAGGGAAGAAAGGGTGGTGAAAATTGGGAAGCCTGAAATTCCCAAGTACTGTTTGAGTTGTGGGCAGAGAAGCTGTGCTGCTGCTTTATCAGTCCACTGAGATCACTCTTCTGTCTCCTCAACCTGGGGGCGTGTGTCCTTCAGTTCATGCTACGCTCTTATTCGTTTTCCATCCATCCTTCCTTAAAAACACTCTTTGTGTTCTCTGCCCAGTTGTAGAGTCTAGTAGTGGGTGAGAGACGGATGCAGGAACTAGAGTCCTCCAGTTAGAAACTTGGCTTCCAACTTCCTAGCGAGAGATCTTGGGCAAGGTACCTCCCTGTATTAGTTTTCATATCTGTGAAATGGAGGCCTGGGTTGTCAGGATTAAATGAGCTATGATTCATAAAGTCCTTACAATAGCATCTGGTATATTGTAGGTACCATTTAAGTGTTTGTTACATGTTTTTAAAAACAATTCATGTGAATTTCAGAGCTCTAAATTTACCTGCTCAAAATGGATAACTGAATAGCGTATTCCATCTTTCCGGCTGAGGCAAAATGAGTGTGTGTGTGTGGTTGTGTGGTGAGGGGGTGGAGATTTGGTGGAACTAGGAATTGTGAAAGATGAAAACGCCTAAGAAGCCCTGGGTTATATGCTCTAACCAGTATCTGATCATGACATCACCAGCAGTGAGGGCCTCACCAAGGGTACCTTGGGTTTCAGTGTCAGTGTTTGGTCAGGAGATATACAGAGAAGAGACAAGCATGGTGTGCATGGAACTGACAGAGGGTGAATCCGTGTGGGTGAACATGGGAGTCATGCTTTGCTGAGGCAACAAGAGAAGTCATGCTTTTCTGTGGTCAGTACAAGAGCATTAAAGACATAATGAAAGACTACTTTAGAAGCTGAGGCCTCACCATGGAGGGCTGTATACCAGCTTGGTCACCAGGCCAGCATAAGCCAGCACAGTGGGCAGCACCTAACAGTGGTGGCCCCTGTGCTGCTGGCTGACCCCAGTCAAGCCCAACACACACAGTGGGTGTCCATGGCCAAGCTCTTTGAATCTGGACTAGACATGCAGCCTGTGAACCCTGGGTGTGCAAGGGCCAGTTTTCCAGTAGTGGTTACATTGAACAACCTCTATGATGAACACAGAAAGAATATGGGTGCTCTGCTTTTGATCTGCTGACCTTCATTTCCTCATTGATAGTGAGGATTTTAATAATACTTCCTACCTCAGGACACCTGGGTGACTCAATTGGTTGGGTGTCCAACTCTTGCTGTTGGCCCAGGTCAGGATTTCACGGCTGTGGGATCAAGCCCCGTGTTGGCTCTGTGCACAGTGCAGAGTCTGTTTCAGATTCTTTCACC
Source organism: Mustela nigripes (assembly GCF_022355385.1). Classification (NCBI taxonomy): domain Eukaryota; kingdom Metazoa; phylum Chordata; class Mammalia; order Carnivora; family Mustelidae; genus Mustela; species Mustela nigripes. The sequence goes on from NC_081568.1 coordinate 86,442,364, forward strand.
TTCTCCCTCCCTCTCTCTCAAATAAATAAATGAAGCCTTTAAAAAACTAATACTTTCTGCCTCATGGATTTGTTGTAAGGATTTAAAAAAGTGAGTATAAAAGTTCTTTGTAAATTGTGTATTTTACTAGTATCAGTTATTGTGATATAGATGATAGATACATTTTGTGATTTATTTATACAGAATTGACATGCTGTATACATTAGACATATTCCTGAAAAGGTGTGTAAATATTTCCTCACGTACTAAAGACCAGGACCTCCCCTTAGGAGACAGGTCCATGATGCATTAATTTCAGTAAGCATTCATTCTTTTGTCCTAACACAGTGCTTTTCTCTAATTAGATATGTAACAGAGTATTTTGTGCCTCTAAGAAATCCTGTGGGAAACAATCATTTTATAAGGGAGCTTAGTGCCTCATTAGTGGTTTTTAAAATCTAATTTTTTAATATTCAGTCTGCGTAAAGTAGTATGTTGGCATTGTGAATTTATTTACCTACTTCCTCTCACTCCCTCTCCCCTGCTCTACCGCCCACTCCCACCTGGACCACAGCTCTCTCTGTGGGTGACGGTGTAAGTAGCTGACTTGTTAAGATTTTGGGAAATGCCTCATTTTTAATGTTGTAAAGATATATAAATTGAAATAGTCTCCTGCATTTTCTGGGAATATTCCCCCCTCTTTTTTAAATAAAGCACTATAGTCACACTATTTGTTATAGGACTTCTAAAAATCAGTTATCTTGATAAACCTGAGATGAATTCAAGTTCATAGAAAGCTGTAAATTATTTTGAGTAATGGTGTACACTCTGTTATTGGTAAATTTGTACATTTTTATTTATTTCTATTTTTATAACTCTATTAACAAAATAGAATCAGGAGATGGAACAAGACCCAGAAATTCTTATAACATTAAAGAGAAACATCTGAGATGTCTTGAGTTTCATCTTTTAAAAATATAAAGGCAGAGTAGAGCTGTTATCTATTAAAGATAAATCACTGGAAAGGACTTTAAAAGTTTATAACTATTTGGCAAAAAGATTTTTGAAATCTAAAAACTGGAAAGAAAGAACAGTATTAATCAATCAAACATTCTCTTTTTCGACACATCTTGTTCGGAGTTCTTTATGGGCTGATTTTTAAAATATGGGATTTGATGAACTGTGAAATTCAAGCTAATTTTTTTCAAATTCCTCTAGTAAACTTCATTTCAAAGGCAGACTCTTTTCCTAATGAAGTATCTATCTTTCTTTATGTTTTTTAATATAGGGTTTTTTTTTTCTCTCATGTAAATACAAATTCTAATCTGTATTCCATAAAGGAGCTGTCTTTTTGAAAATTTTCCCCAAAAAGAAACAAACTCAAAAATGATGTGTGTATATATGGGACATGCTCAAAATTTTTAAAAATTTCTTTCCCACATGTATTTAGGTGAAAAACTCGAGTTTACTCCTAAGTGCAAGATATACTATATAGCTTTTCTTTTGTCTCCAATTTAAAATACACCTGGCTCCATGATCATATATGCCAAAATGTTGTCATGCCTAATTTTGTCATGGTTTTGGAGTTTTTGTTGTTCCCTACATTTACATTACATGGGGTGGTTGGCAGAGGTTTTCTGAGGCCCCCCTCCCCCCCTCCCCCAGATCATGTAAGGCTTGGGTTTAGTGTTTGCTGGTCATCTTGCTCCATCTGCAATGTTGTCTGAGTATTGCATTTGAGTGTCCCTCCATCATCTGTGGGGTGCCCGGTGGGCTCTCATTCGCTCCTCATAGCTGCCCTCCTACAGATTCAGGCTGGGCCACAGGTACCTTCTGTGTTATTCCCAGGGCTTCACTGGTGAATGGCTGGCTGTCTCTGAGTCACTGGCATATGAGTGCCCGCCTCTCCAGAGCTGCCCTCACAGCCTCGTTTCTCTCTTTCATACAGGGGAAACCCAGAGCCCTTCTCTCTTTACTCGCCATATTGGGTTCTTTGCTCATCTTTTACCTCCCACTCTAAAACCTCTAGGAGTTTAAGCTTTTCAATGCAAAGGCTTATAATTCTGTTGTGGGACAGGTGAAGCTAGGACTCTAATGCACAGATGTTTTGTAATTCACTGACTTGGAGGAAGGAAAAAAATTCGTCTGCACTGCTCACTAAGAACAGAATGTAGATGGATATCTCCATTGATTATTCTCCTTGCACACATATCAGATAGAGAGTAGGACCATCCGAAAGAAGCCGCAGTGGTTTAAGATGCTTTTGTGGAACCCTGGCCTTTTGTGGGCACTCTGATATTATTTGGCAATATTACTTCTCATTGCGTAGAGATACAGTTCTATGAATCATGAACCCTGCACAGAGAAAGTAGGGGCCATGAAGTAAAGTATGGAATTCTATTCCTATGTGGGAGTGAAATCATCATCATTACTCTTTACTCATACTAGGGCTAGTGTTGCAACCCAATGAAACAACCAAATTGATCTGATACATTCATGGAAAATTGGCTCTTCACAGAAAAGTGTAATAATATTTATAGTGTGTTTTCTTGGCTGAAAACAAACTTTCATTTTTGATTTTATTTTCTTTAATATATTGTAAGTTTTCCAAGTAGGTGTTGATGGTGACCTTTTCTTTTCATCAAGGCACAAAGATTCCAAAAGTAAAGATCTTGCAATTGGTTCCACTACGTTCTTTGCACTTATGCTTACTCCATCTGTAATTCTCTTTCATGAACATTCTTTCCTCTCACCCCTGTCCAGGCAAAAGTTTCTTAAACAGTGTATCCTAGGGGCGCCTGGGTGGCTCAGTGGGTTAAAGCCTCTGCCTTCAGCTCAGGTCATGATCCCAGGACCCTGGGATCTAGCCCTGCATCATGCTCTCTGCTCAGCAGGGTACCTGCTTCCTCCTCTCTCTGCCTGCCTCTCTGCTTACTTCTGATCTCTGTCTGTCAGATAAATAAAATCTTAAAAAAACAACAACCCCTCCCCCCCCAAAAAAACAGTGTATCCTAGCCCCAGGAAGTGACAAGGCCACAGTGGGGACAGCAGAATCATAGCAGCATACCAGGTATATAGAAGTAGGGACAGATAGCATGAATGAGCTCTTGGGGGTGGGGTGGGGCATGGACAAAGGAGGAAGGATTAGGTCACATTGAAAGCCATGGGGAAAAGGAGCGTCACAATGAGATTGAAGAGTTTTGGATAATAGGTATTTAGTGGTCTTGGGACAAAGGAATTGGAACGAATTGGTGAGAAGGAGAGAATATGGGAACAGGCTGGCTAGAGCCCAGGAAGGGAGATCTCCAGGTCTCAGGCTAGAGGAAACAAGCAGTACTGAGGCATGTTCCGTTAAGCAGGGGCCAGCTTCTGTGGTAAGTGAAATAATGCATTTCCCATCTCCCTCCCATGCACCCCCTGAAGATGTCCACATCCGAATCCTCAAAACCTGTGAATATGTTCTGTGCATGGCCACTCATTTGTAGATGTGATTCAGTTAAAAATCTCGAGATGAGAAGATTCTCCTGCTGGGCTAAATAAAATCACAAGTGTCACATGCTGGACCTGGTACAATTTCTCTGCACATTGCAGCAGACAGAAGGAGGGCTGGAGATGTCTATGTCATAGCCACCAGGACCCTGCTCTTTGATCCCCTTCAGCCTTTGCAAAACAAATCACCAGTTCTGAGGCTGTCTGAGGCCATAACCAGTGTCAAGGGGACAGGCTGGCATGTGAGAGATGGCTTCTAATTGTCATTGTGCCACATGCACCTCTCTTGTTCACTCTAATCTTTTCCAGAATGTTTTTTACCCATCAATTACAATTATCTGCTTGAGTTGTCGATCCCTTCTTTTTCAGTATTGTTAAGTTTAAATCATTATTTTCCACTGAGGAGACCAGCATTGACTTTTAAGCTGTATTGACTTTTGTACCATTTGCGTTCTTTTATTTGTTTCCTTCGCATGGAATAAATTGAAAGACTTAAAAGCCAAATATTTTGAATTTAGAAACAAGTACTCTTCAAACGAAATAGTGTATGATTAGCCCTCATAATTATCTTTAAATTTGGTTTCCTTTTCTCCAGAATTTGGCCATGAGCTTGCCTTATAGGAATCTGGAAAGCTGTAAAATGAATTCTGTGTTTCAAACTCTCCAGCTTTGGGGGTCTTGCGATTCTTCAATTAGGAATAGAACAAATGTCCCCAATTAAGAATGAAATAGAATTACATATTTTCTTTGCTCTGTTACAAAATAAATTATGAGCCTTTATTTGGCTTTGGAAGTCTCATAGTAAGTGTCTATTCCATTATGAACAGGGCAAAAAGTAAATGTAAAAGTCAAACCTCAAAAATGTGTGTAAAATTGGAGAGAAAAACCAGTGTGAGTCAGGAGAAAATATTGAAGAATACTATAGTGTAAATAAATAAAATATCATGTAGAATATATGAGGTACATGAAATAAATCTAATTTGTAATTATAGAAATGATGATTATGATAATGATAATCACAATAATAAAGTTAGAATGGCTAATGCTTGTGCGGTGCTTATTATAGTCTAGGCTCTAATCTGAGAGCTTTATGTTTATTAAGTCGTTTGGTCCTCACAACAACTCCCTGAGCTAGGTACTAACCAATTCATTTTGCAACAGAGCAAGGAAAATATTTAATTCTATTTACCTGATAATATAAATTAGGAAAATGGTGCACAGAGAGGTTAAGTAATTTTCATAAGATGTTACAAGTAACTTGCATAGAGAGGGATGGTATTTAGTTATCTTACTTTAAATGACTGAATTAACACTTAAATGAGCTTTATAAGTGCCTCATAAATCAGCATTTTCAAGACTAAATCTAGCTTGGAAGTACATGTGAGTCTGTGAGTGAAACTTCCTAGGGCATGAAGCATTCTAAACATATGCATACTTCCTAGTAAATAAATATGGGCAACACTATTCTTTTCAAACCCACAAATAGAAAATTTGTAATGCTTAAATTTAGGGTGGTTGATAAGTTGGCATTGACCTTTTTTCTTATGAATTTTGAGTAAAAAGGAAAGTCCAGAGTGTCCTATCCACATTACTTGCGGAATACTGGAAGAGGCATCGGTTACAAAAAATTGAGATGCAAATTTTAAATAATACTTTGTTTATACTGTTTGTTCTCTCATTCCCTCTATTTGCTAGCAGAAGACTTATTCACAGCCTTCAACTTCACAGAACTATTTAGTTGCTGTCACTGTATTCAAGACTCCTTTCTAGGAGAAACACAGAAACACTCAAGTGTCACTATGTCTCCGCATATTCGGGCCTGTGATTAGCCTAAATATAATAAAATGGATTTAAAGTATTGGGTCATAGATGCTTTGAAACATAAATCAAGCATGCTTATATATAATTCAATCTTATACATGGAAAACTTGGTACATTGTGACTATGCCTTTAATTATCTACAGTTTATTCATTTGAACACACTCGGAATTTTGGTTGGAATGGGGTTTTAATAAGATTATTATATATTGCAGTAGAACTGTGAAACTTGATATGAACAAAAGCTGTAACCCTCTGCACTCCTGATAGCTATTTTGTAATCTGTTATGTTGTATTTGTAAACTAAAATACCTGGAAGAGTTAGAGTGACGTGGGCTATTTGCAATGGCCTTGGGTAGTACAATAGGCTATCTCAACGGATGGGTGTGAAAAATCATCATTATCTAAGTGTTTTCTAGATAGCGGGAACCATCTTTACATTAACTCACTAATTTAATCACCATCAATATAAGGTGGGAGCTAACATCAGCCCTACTTGGTACATGAGAACAGAAGTTGAGAGAGATTAGGTAATTTGATAAGTGGTGCATCTGGGTCTAAACATGGGTAGGTTTTGGGTTTGGGAGCTCATGCCTTTTATGGTTTAAGATCATGAGGATCAAGTGAAACATACACAGATGCCTTTGAAAAGCTCACGGTAGATTCTCTATAAGTGTGAGTGAGATGTGAATAATAGAAAAGATAGTAGTGATAATAGTGAGTGGATTAACGGTGAATATTTTGCATTCTCTTAAAACAAATTTGTTGAGACTTTCAAGTTTCTTTTTTAAAATATTTTATTTATTAATTTGAGAGAGAGAACAAGTTGGGCGGGGGGAGGAGAGACAGAGGGAGAAGTAGATTCCCTGCAGAGGATGGAGCCTGACTCCGGGATTTGATCCCAGGACCCTGAGATCATGACCTGTGCTGAAGCAGCTGCCTAACAGACTGAGCCACCCAGACACTTGAGACTTTCAAGTTTTAAAGACAATAAACAGCTCTTACCATTGTACGTCAGTAAGAAAAAGATGCTCTGCCTGTCTTGGTTCCTAGGAAACAGGCTCTGAGGTAGAGGGTTGTTTCAGAAAGCTTGTTGGGAGTGCCTTCTAGAGAAGCAGGAACGACATGAGTAGGCAGAGGGAGATGCTGACAGCAAAATTTACTCAGTTTTTACTGGGAGTTAGGATGGTCTTTCAGAGTTGTCCCCAATTCAGGCTGGTGATCAAGCCTTTATATTACCACATCAGACAGTCACCATCATGTGATGGCCCTGAAAGAAGGAGTAACCACGGGTGAGCAAGCTTCCTGTGAGTGGAGGGAATTCCGAGTGGGGGAATGATACTGTGAACCACTAGTAGCCAATATTCCCAGCAGCTGGGAAACGAATTCTCTATCCTTGAAGATGAAGTCTGGGTGGGGCACCACAGTATCCACTACATCCTCCATTAGAAAAAGTAGAAAAAGTCACAGATAATTAACTAAAAGTAAAAATACAAAAGGCAAAAAATACAAAAGGTGAAGAAAAAATTTAAAAACTTAATGCTCATTACTGAAGAAATAGAAATCAGGACAATATTTCCTTCTAGGAAATAGGCATAGATGAAAAAAGATAACTAATATTCACCCAAGAGGTGCTCCAAGATAGGCATACTTTTTTATTCAATAATTTATTTTGAGATAATTTCAAACTTAGGACAAGTTATAAGTATAGTAGAAAGAACACTTATACCCCTTCACTCCAATTCTCCAAATTCTCTGATAACATTTCACCACATCTCTGCTCTGTGTGTATGTGTACCTTTCTCCCCAACCCTTTCTCTCTCTGTATCATACAGTGCCCCTGGTAAACAGAGTTTTCATTTCTTAAGCCAAGAGGTTAAGAGCAGAGATTTAGAATTCAGACCTGAGTTTGAGTTCCAGTCACTTGACTTTGCACATGACCTCAGGCAAGACAGAAGACAGATTTTCTTAGCATCTCTGTTCCTTCGGTTCCAAAATAGGGATAGTGGTAATTCTAGTGTTCTTCTGGTTTCCTTTGGTGTTTAGATTAGACCCACCACACAGGACTCAGCACGTGATAAGGTCTCAATCCTTGTTAGCTGCTATCATTACTGTCATTGTTATTATTGGCTCCTCAAGTTCAGGAACTCTACCTAACACATTGCTGTGAAGCCCTTAGGGTTGACTTCAGTACCTTGTGATGAAAGGTACTCAAGAAACATTTTTAGATTAATTTGTTTTGTTGGTCAGGACATTATGAGGCTTAGGCACTTGGGGGTGGTGGGTAGAGGACTCATTTTCAGGGCTAGAGACATCCCTTGGGCTTCAGTGGGAGAGGCTGGAAAGAATGAAAGCAGACACAGAAGATGGAAACTTTAATGACTGTACTCCAGCCAAAAGAGGCGATTCATTGGTTGACAAAATAAAAGGATATTATTCCAGAAATTCTCCTCTCTCCCTCTTTCTCTGAATGTCCTCATGAGTGTTTGGCCTGTGTATATTATCTGCAATACAATATTCTGGAACAATAACAACAAAAGCTGGTGAAATTGAGGAGAAACTTCTGTTATATTCAATCTTCAATGTTCCTTAAAGGGAGTATTTATAGCTAAAGAATTGCTCGCCCTCTCTGACTGTCTCCTGCAGCAGGCTACTCCCCTCTACCTTCTGAGCCTTGGGGACACCCAAAATCTGGTTTTGGCAATGCTTGCACATCATGGTCAAGAAGCTTACCCAGGAGGGTGAGGCCAGATGCCGGCAGAAGTGAACTGATAAGTGCAGGAGGGGGAGGGCTCCTGTGAGAGACTGTGTATGGGATAAAGCAGGAGCCTATGACAGTGTTGCATTGCTTTTTCTTACTTGCTTGTATATATACCCAGTACCCCAGTACCCCAGACAGATTTTTTGTTCACAATGATAGGCAGCTGATTTCAAGAAGATGAATCCACAGGGAGAGTTATTGATGGAAGAGCTAAACAAAAAAGGGTGACCCCTGGGGACCTCTGAGGGTTCAAGCCTGCCAGGAATCTCCTTTTCATCTCTGCTTCTCCCTGAGCCTTGACCCCATTCTCTCAGCTTCTTCTTGTGGGCGAGGGTGGGAGAATGTGACCATGGCAGCCTAGATCACATCCTTATGGCCACTATCAAGGAAGACAAATTGTTCTCTCCCAAATGTCCCCAAACCCTTGGGGAAGGACTCTGGCTTGGCCAGTATTACACACCTACCCCTGGTCCAAAGCCCTGTGGACGGAGTGGGAGAAGCTGTGATTGCTTGAATACAGGCTGCTGTGTTCAAAGGGCAGATCTGTTCCCAGATGAAGATGAGAAGCCAGAAAGCCGCCCCAGTTTGGAGAACATTATTACTGCGGAGAAAACTGAGGTTTGCTGTTACCTCCCCTCTACCACTTCTGTTACTCCTGCAACATTTTGTTCCAGTAGTTTAAGACACAAATTTAGAGACCTTCTTTCTGCCTCTAAGTCCTTCCTTTTAGGGGTGCACCCTGCATCCTAGCCTTTAATACTGGTCACCCACTCATTACCCCCAAACTAGGTCCAATCTAAATGAGCCTTTCACTTCTGCAGCCCCACTCATGAGAAATGCCTTTGCCCTTTAATCCTTTCTGATCTTACTTCAATCAGTCCCCCATTTTAGGGTTTCTTGCCTTCTTACCCCTTTCACTTTTCTCAAAATTCTTGCCATGAGCTGGACTTTAGGACTTGACAACAGAATGTGGCTTCTGTGGTTGTGACCCTCAGCATCCTTTGGAGTCCACTCTGGGAGACTTACCAGTGCTTTTGGTCTGCATCCTGCTAGATCAGCTCTGGCCCACAGGATACCACACTGACACTGTAGTGCCCTGTAGTACAGGGATGGAGTTTGCATCACTGAGTGGTATTTCTTGCCTCCACAGTGGGAAGGTTCAGCAGAGAACATCCCCATTGTTTCCTGAGAATGCTAAGGCCATAAAGGGTGTTACCTACAATCCTTGCTCAGGTATACAGACCACATCGTCCTGAAGTGCAAAGGTCGTTATTTCTATATTCACATCCCATACCCTTATTAGAAAGAAATATTGCTGTTGATTTTTCTTAAATGTGCTCAGCATTGCCAGTTCTGGCAGGAGACTAACATAACCATGAGGTTGGAGGGTGCTATCACTGGTTTCCTGTGATTTAGGATTCATCTAGGGGGTTTTTAGGTGGGGCCGCAAAATTCTTTTATTTCCTGGCTCCCTTCCAGCTAATAGATATTTATGAAATGATTTTGGGGGTCAGAAATCTGTATCAGGTATTATTTGAGATGAAAAAAGGAAAGACAGTCTCGACTCCAGAGATGCTCAGCATCTAGTTAGAGATAGTTAGCAAACAAACATATTATACTACAATAAGTATGGTAATAGAAGGAAATACATGAAGTAAGTGCAAGAATCTCAGTGTGGGGGCAGGGAATCATAAAATGAGGCAATAGGATGTATATGTGTCCTCTTGTTGCTATAACAAATCACCACAAACTCAGTGGCTTAAAGCAAAACACATTTATTTTCTTAAAGTTATGGAGGTCAAAAATCTAGTCTATGTGTTGGCAGAGCTGTTTTCCTTCTGGAGCCTCTGGGGTGGAGAATCAGTTTCCTTATCTTCTGTAGCCTCTACAGGATGCATTCTTTTGCTGGAGGACCCCTTCCAGCCAGATACTGATTCCTTTGATCTCTGCTTCCAGTAACACTTCCCATTTGACTCTCTTGCCCCTTCTCTTTTGCTTTTGCCCCACCCACATAATCCAGGATAATCTCCACCTCAAATTTGTTAATTTAATACATGTAAATACCTTTTGCCATGTAAGTTTACAGAACCATAGGTTCTGAGAATTAGGACATAGACCTCTTGGGTGGGGGGGGGGTATTACTTTGCCCACCACAGAGGGCTAGATTGTCTTGAAGGTCTCTTCTAACTTCAGAATTCCATGGGTTGATTGGAGCCATGTCAGCATGATTTGTTTCATTTAATTACTAGCCCTGACTGTATACTCTCATTGTATTTCATTGTGCTCAATGAAGAGACAACTTTGTGGAGTTCCAATTCCTTCTGTATATCTTGACCTTTGGGCTGCTACAGAAGGAGTCATGTGGAGGAATTAGAATATTTAATGCTGAGAGGGTTTTAAAACCCAAGCAGTTTTGTGATAAACACAGCAGTAACTAAAGAACATCTTTTGTCCCCTGCTCAGTTAAAAAAAAAAAAAAATCCTGATCCTACAAGCGTACTCTTTCTTCCTAGATCATGGCCCATCTGTATCAAAAAAGGCTTGGAAAAGAGTCACAAGAGAACATACTCTTGTTGCTGTGGTTCAAAAAGTGTGGTGACTATGCGAGGGCAGAGACGTGGGACATAAAGATGTCTAAGTATGTCTGCTGGCAATGGCGCAAGAAGCTGAGTAAGGATTATTTGATTCTTCACCATTTATGCAAGTAAGCAGAGACAGCAGAGGTCCAGATATACTGAACAACAGATATTTTGAAAGTTATTGACATTCAGCTTTGAAATAGAATCTTTGTTTTTATAATGCTTTAACTTTCATAATGACCTGTTGCATTGGCCACATAAAATTGGATGGTTTTCCCTGAGCCAAACCAGTTGTGGGGCTGCTGTGAAGCTGATGGAGGCTGGCTGAGGACTGAATAATTGGCTGGGGAGCATTACTCTCCTTTTGTGTTTTTAAACTTTCCCCCTATCCACTCCTTCTTATTTTTACTTAAATGGAGTTTCTTTGGACATTGTGGGTTGCCTACCCTGCAGAATTCCCTGTCCTCTTCTATCTTAAAAAAACCTGAGTGTTTTCCAGATATCTACCTCACCCTGTTGCAGGACAAGTTGCCCAGGTTGCAGCCTGTCTCCTCAGCTCTGGAAAAGGGAACCTTATTGGTTTAAATGTAATTCCAACATTTTGGCCAGTGATTGGCTCAAGAGTGGGCACGTGGCCCAACTTCAGCCAGTGAGATGCAAGGAGAGTTTGCGGTTGCTGTGGTGACCGTTATTTGCTCTTTAGAAAGTGACATGAATGGTAACTCTACTTTGCTTTATGGGTGGTATAACGAAGCGTCTGGATTCAGATAACTGGTAGTGACAATTATATAGCCATAAGAAAAAGACAAAACCAAGCGGCATTACAAGGACTCCAGTGTGCATGGAAATTTCCAGTGTGCATGGAAAAAAAGGGAGACCACAAAAACAAACTGGATGCTCGCTCACAGCTGTGAAATGTACTGATCAACAAACTTTGGATCTTGCCTTATCTCTGAATTTCCTGTTGTATGAGACATTCCCCTATTATTTATACTACTTTGAAGTTTTCTTACTTGCAGCTGAAAGGATTCTGACAGATAATGCACTTCAAGTAGTTACCATGGCTCTATTGCTTCTGGCTTCAGTAGCGGAGGTTATGAACAATTTCTCCTTGGCTCCAAGCCTCAGCTCCTAACGCAAAGCTCCAGCTTCTTTCAGTCTCCAGCTAGTATCTTGGGCATTCTAGAAGTTCTTGATTTGGGAAGCCCTTCAAGGCTGTCATGGTGATCTCTGAACTATACTATTCCTATGGAAAGGAACTCAGGTGTTGTTTAGTTGCCTTTTAAAAATTAAAGAATGCTCCCTCCTTTTGTTATATGCTCAGTTGGTGGCAAGAATGGTCTCAAAGCAGGGTTGCTTGAGTTCCAAGGTATAAAAGAAATTAATAATTCAATTTTATTATTTTCTAAAAAATGAGATACACAATTTCCTATTGACCCTCAGGATCTGTAGCTATGCTTGGCTAAATCAGCCCTGTCCCACAGAAGTACAGTGCTACTTACAAGTGCGATAGTCACCTTTAAAAGGTATAAAGAATCAAATAAAGTTAATTTCAGTAATATATTTTATTTAACCTAATATACCCCAAATATTATCATTTCAAAATATAATAGACATAAAAGCTATTTAGGAGTTATTTCACACCATTCCCCCTACTTCCAGTAAAGTCTTCACAACCTTGTGTGTATTTTTTCCATATAGAGCATATCTCAGTTCAGTTTGCATTTCAAGCCCTTAATAGCTGTGTGCGTCTAGTGGCTGCCATGTTGGATAGAGACGGCTATCCTCTGCCAAAGTTCTTCCTACAGAGAGGATTTATTACTAGTGGATCTTTCATACTTTCTTGAATTCTGATTTCTTTATTTACCTTATCAGTCCATAGTCTTCTTTTTTCAGATGTTTGTTTGTATTTCTGAATCTAATTATGAACATGGCTGGAGCTAATCCCCCCCACCCCAAAACTTCCTCAGATCTTAGTTGAATTAATAAATTTAATTGTTATAGATATAGAGGCAAGTAGGTGGGAAGGAGCTGTTTATGAATGTAAACATATGTTTACTTGAGGGGAAAGGTGTTATCCAGTCAAAATGTCTATTACCAGGGTAATAATTCTTTTCTTCCTATTAATCCTGGTAGATACTTTCCAATTCTTTTTTTATCTGACCTGTCTGTTGACCTGGTTAAACATCATTTTCTTCCTGTAATTCTTGCTTCTCTTGGCTTCTATGACATGAGCTTTCCCTATCTCCTCTTCTACCTCTCTGACTACTCTTTCCTTGTGGCATCTTTTTTTCTGCCCTTTTCTTAATGGTGGTGTTCTGATGATTCCTCCTTTGACCTTTCTATCTTTGTACTCCATATATTCACTCTCTATTTTCATCCATCCATGGCTTAATCATTATTTATATACAAATATTTCCCAGATATTCTGTCCAACCCATACCTATCTTCTGAGCTCTAGGCCCATTGCCACCACCAAACATTCAGTTGCCCATGTCTGAAACTGGGCATTATTCTAAATTAAATGCTTCTCTGTCTTTCACCTACCACATCAAACAATTTCCAAGTCCTTTTGATTCAATTAATAGCTCTATTGATATGTATATTCCCCCTTCTCATTGCCACTATTTTTTGTTTTCTCAGTTAATCTCTGACTAGTTCCTTGCCTTCAGTCTTGCCTCCTCCATCTATCCTCCTTACTACATTTAGAGGACCCTTTCTCAAACACAAATTGCTAGTCAGACCTTTGTTTCTTTGCATAAAGCTAAATTCTTTCACAAGTTATATAAGGCCTTTGTGATTTGACTTCCTCTCTCCTCTCCTCTCTCAGCTTTCTGCCCCCTTGTACTCTCTGTTCCACTTACATTCAACTTGCATTGCTTCTAAGCCTTTGCATGTGCTGTTCCTCTGTCTTGGATAGTCTTTCCCCTACATTCTTTCCCTGGCTAAGCTGTTCCCTGAAGCTCTCACACTACTTTGTCTCAGAAGACTTTTAAACTGTTAAAAATTACTGAAGGCCTCAAAGAATTCTTGTTGATGGCAGTTATAGGTCTCAATATTTACTGTATTAACAGTTAAAACTAAGAAATTTAAAAAGTTATTTACTGATGGATTTTAAAATAACAATGACAATAACATAAATAACATTTGAAAATGACTGTATTTTGACAGGACAAAAAAATTTAATGAGAAGAGCGGCATTATTTTACATTTTTTGCATATGTCTTTATTGTTTGGCTCAATAGAAGACACTGGAGTCTCATATCTGCTTTTGAATTCATATTATTCTGCAATACGTTGTTTTGGTTGAAGCACATGAAAAAATATCTGGCCTCAAGCAGATATGTAGTTATGTACATGTTCACTAGGGATGCTGTAACAAAGAACCCCAAACTGAGCAGCTTAAACAACAGAAATTTATGATCTTACAGTTTTGGAGGCTCAAGTCTGAGATCAGGGTGTCAGCAGGGCTGTGCTCCCTCTGCAGGTGTTGGGAAGATTAGTTTTTTTCTGAGTTTCTGGTAGTTCTTTTTTTTTTTTTTTAAAGATTTTATTTATTTATTTGACAGACAGAGAACACAAGTAGGCAGAGAAGCGGGCTGAGATGGCGGAAGCAGGCTCCCTGCTGAGCAGAGAGCCTGATGCGGGTCTCGATCCCAAGACCCTGGGATCATGACCTGAGTGGAAGGCAGAGGCTTTAATCCACTGAGCCACCCAGGCGCCCAGTTTCTGGTAGTTCTTTGGCTTGTCCCAGCGTAATTTCAATCTTTACATGCCATTCTCCCTATTTGTGTGTGTTTCAAAAATTTCCTTTTTATAAGGACACCAGTCAGACTGGATTAGGACCTACTCTAATGACTCATTTTAACTTATTTCAGCAAAAGATCCATCTCCAAATAAGGTCACAAACACACTCTGAGGTACTGTGGATTAGGACTTCAGGATATCTCTTTTAAAGAACACAGTTCATCCCATAACAGCTGGAAAAGGCAGGACTTCACAGGACCCCTCTGAGAGAGGCCTAGGCTCTCCCAGATGCCCTGGGGTTACATCTGGAGAAATGCTGCTTGTACTCATCCTTTGCACCTCATCTTAGAAGTCTCTACTCTGCAACACCCTTCCTGATGCAAGCCCGTGTTAGGGGCTTCTCCTTTGTACCCTGCAGCATCCTGGGCTCCTTCCCCTTGTTACTATCCTCTTCTGGAATTCCTTGTTAAATATTGTATTAGTCAACTTGGGCTGCTGTAACAAAATACCACAGTCTCTGTGGCCTACACAATAGAAACCTATATTCTCTCAGTTCTGGAGGCTGGAAGTCCAAATCAGGGTGCCATCAGGGTTGGCTTATGGTGGGAGTTCTCTTCCAGGCTAGTAGTTAGCTGACTTCTCACTGTGTCCTCACAAGGCCTTCCTTTTGTGCTTGTGTGGGGAAAGAGGGATGGGGTGGGAGGGAAGGAGGGAGATGTCTCTGGTATCTCTTCATCTTATTATGAAGACAACAATCCTTTTGGATAAGGACCTACCTTAACAACCTCATTTAACCTCCCTACACACTTCATCTCTTGATACATTGGTATTTGGCCTTGAACATGTGTATTTTGGAGGGATGTAATTTGGTCAGTAACAGGAGTTCACTTGCCCTTACTGGACCTGACCATAAAAATTTATGATCAATTGACCTATGATCAGGGATCACTATTTTTAAGTTTTATTTTGATCAGTGTGGTAAAATAGAATTTAATTTGCCTTTTGTAAGTTTGAAATCTTTTAGAAAAATCCCTAAAGTCTCTTTGAGGGGATTATTTAAAATAATCTTAGTATAGAAAATCTGTAGAGCACATCCTTTAGATCAGTGATAGTAAAGGGTGATTTAAAAGAATCAATTACTAATACATTCATTATAATGCCAAAAACCATCCTGTGGCAGATATATTTGCCAGTGTTGGTGAAAAGAAGTTTTTTATAGCTCCTTTAGAAGTCTCTAACGTATAAATTACTTATAGAAATGCATGAGATGATAGTACTGAAGGAACTCTAGTTTTCTACAAAACGTTTGGGATGGGGCGCCTTGGTGGCTCCATTGGCTCAGCGTCCAACTCTTGATTTCCATGCAGATCATGATCTCAGGCTCAGTTAAGTGTCTGACTCCTGATTTCCGCTCAGGTCATGATCTTGGGGTCATGAGATCAAGCTCCACATTGGACTCCTTCTCATCCAGAGGGAGATTCTCTCCCTCCCCGTCTGCCTCTCCTTCTGCTTCTTTGTCTCTCTCAAATAAATAAATTAGATCTTTTAAAAATATGTTTGGGACATTACATTACTAAAATTGGGATTACTTAAATTTATTTTATTAATTTATTTTTAAATTATTTTAGTTATTAATTAATTAATTAATTATATTTATTATTAATTAAAACCACATGGTTTAAATAAACCATGGTTTATTTAATTAAAATAAACAATGAATTTAATGTGGCTTAATAAACAACGAATAGCGATGCAATGAAAGAAACTTGACTTGTTTATTCTGGACCAAAATGTTGGAAGAAACTAGTCTACTTGTACACAGGTAATTCTCAATGTCCTACTTCTGTTCTCTCCCTTCTCTTTTACATAAGTTGTCAAATTTGTCAAAATTTGTCAAAATTTGTCAAAAGTTGTCAAATTTCCGTGGCAGCGTGGTTCAAGAAATTCTATGGCCACCTGCTTCCTCAATTCTGTTCATGGACCTGCCCTCTTCAGAGAGAAAACTCCAAGTGCTTCCAAGCCAAGAATGTCAGCCCTAGTAAAGATCTAAGATCTAAAAACACACTTTGATGAGGAACATATTTTATTTTTAACTACAAGAGATTTAAATTTTATTGGCTCTATTGGGTAAGATGGTCACTGCTGAGGTTACTGTTCTTTTGGCTGCTGCCTTTTGAAGTCAGCATATAGCCTTTTGGGCTGAGGAGGATGGCAGAGCATTCTGGATTTCATCCATCTGAACTCCCAGAAGAGGAGTGACAACTCATGTGATCGTAATCCAATGTAGTCAAGTTCTCCATCTTGTCCACTGGATGGATTTAGATTCCTGTGCTGCCATGAGCCACAACTAAAGGGAGAGAGTTCTGGAAAAGATTTCATCAAATTATTACAGCCTGACTTACTACTTCTCCACTTCTTTCTACCTTTTCAACCCAGTTCTCTGTAAAGCTCTCCCAAGTGTAAATCATTTTTCTGAAATTATTTGTCTGTCCCTCTACCTAATTGGAGATATACCTATACTTATGTGAATGTGATTTTTGGGGATTGTTATTTTAGCTTATTGGATTTGGAGTGACTTTGGGATTGGGATTTTTTTCTTCTGTTATTATTATTTTTTTACTTAAAAAATTTTTTTTAAAATTCTGGTATAGACACAGTGTATTTTCAGATTTTCTTATTTTTTTAATTGGTTGAATAATAAAAAAAGGATTGCTTTTGTAAAAGTAAGTAGCTAATGCCACTTTAAGAAAATTTATTGAATTAATTATTTTTTTAATCAACCTTTACTGATTGTCACGTGTGAACTTTTTTTTTTTTTTTTTGAAAGCACGAGAGTGCATGTGTGCAAGCAGGGGGATGGAGCAAAGGGAAAGGGAGAGAGAGAATCTGACGTAGGTTTCAGGCTCAGCATGGAGCCAGACATAGGACTTGATCTCATGACCCTGAGATCATGCCCTGAGATCAAGAGTTAGATGTTTAACCGACTGAGCCACCCAGGTACTCCTGTTGTGTGTGAACTTTTAAAACTGGTTGGAAAAAGGAGCCCACTATACTAAAAAAATGAGCCTTGTTAACCTGTGATTTTGAGAGATTTAGTTACTGAGAGTATTAAATTAAAAAGATAAAAATAGTAGTAATAGGTGCTAAAATGTAATTAAACTGCTCACTCAGGGCTGAGGAAATGACAATGTTAGTAACTATTCTGGCCCCTTACACGGTATCCTTCCGTCCTAGGCACAACCACCCCTGAGATGCTTTCTGGCATTTCTCCAGTGTACATCAGAGGAGGCAAAGCGCGGGCCAGTTAAAGAGCTTGCGCAAGGCTACACAGCGAGGAAGTGGTGGGGTCACAGTTCAAAAGTGGACAGCCAGGCTCCAGAGTCCTAAGAAAGGTAAACTCTAAAGGCACATTTGTGAGAGAGTCAAATTTTGTACTGAACACCTAGATATCTCAGTCGGGAAGACCTTCTCCTGGAATATGCAGGGCACTCATTCTGATTTCACATTGCCCAAGCAGCCCTCCTGGGCCTATCCTATATGTCCCTCTTCTTCCTTCTCACTTTCCTGTCATCAAAATCTGACACTTCTGTTTCTCAGTCTTCAGAATTCTGACATTTGTATGTTGGCTTTTATTAGCCAGAGCAGATCTGATGACATCACTAGAGACATGCAATTGCTCCTAGACAGGGAACATCTGACAGTTGATCATGTGTATGCGTCCGGTAGTCTCTAGAAAACAGTAATAACAATAAAATGTAATGAGGATATCAGGTCCTATCAATAGCTGCTATTTATTAGGTGCTTACTACATGCTGAGGACTTCTACAGGATTTCTAATTCTTAACCATACCCAGGGCTGGGTATTGTACACTCAATCTATAAATAAGAGCGTTGCAACAGCGGCCAGTCTCCCTGCCCAGGATCACACGGTGTAATTTGGGCTTTCTGACTCCCGGTTTCCTCCTTCATTAGATGTCTTCTGGCTGCTCTCACAGGGCTCCTGAGACGTAGACCTTCATGTGCCAGGTCCGCGGCCAGTAACCCCAGAGAAGAGCATGGCTTGCCTTTTTCCCTCTCTTTCACATTTCCTTTGGGAAACTCTTTATGAAAGGGGTTCTCAGTACATTCTTGTTTTTCTTTCAACACACTACACTCCCATTCTCCTATTTTTTATTTTATTTTATGTGGAATTAACATTTCAGAAATGTTGACTTATTTACCAGGGTTTTAATCATTTGGTTGTATCTCTTTCTTTTCTTTCTTTCTTTCTTTCTTTTTTTTTTTTTGATGTTATTTTTTCATTTGGCAGAGAGAGAGAGAGATCACAAGTAGGCAGAGAGGCAGGCAGAGAGAGGGGTGGGGAAGCAGGCCCCCTGCTGAGCTGAGAGCCTGATGGGCTTGATCCCAGGATCCTGAGATCATGACCCGAGCCAAAGGCAGAGGCTTAACCCACTGATCCACCCAGCTGCCTCTTGTTACATTTCTTTGGAGTAGTTGTAGCTATTGCTTTGGAACTTCTATCAGTGTTCTAGATTTCCTTCTTGAAAATCTTAGTTTTATTTGAACAATGGGTATAAATAGCATTTTGTTGCTTATCTTTTTATATGGTGTGAGTGATCTGAAGCATTCAAACTGGAATGAAAATTTGTTCAGACGTCAATTCATTCTGGAGCAATAGAGTAACTAGGGGAAACCTGCACTGGGTCGTGAGCAACTTTTTTTTAAAGGATGGATAAGTGTCTTATAAACTCTCCTTTCCTTTTCTGTGCCCTGTATGGATGCCTGAGCCTGAATCTCACACACTCTCCACAGCACATCTAAAAAAGTGCCGTGGATCAGTTTCTAAATGTTGCACCTCTATGTGAGTCAACTCCTTGTGTGTGTTAAATGTGTTGCTGAGCAGAAAGTTGGGGTATTTTGGGGAATGAAACAGCTTGCTCCATTAGTACCTCAGTGAGATCACATCCCCCCCCTTTTTTTTTAACACCTGTCCTGTAATTCCTACTGAGAGTGGAAGTAGGCCGGCTTCTCCTCCAGAAATATTGGGAACATCTGGCCATCATTTGTATATGAAGAGATAAAGTAAGACTGTCCTGGAGCATAGTGATCTAATGTCATGCAGGTCTCCATCTGTGACTGTTAGTCATTCCTTTTTCCCCCAAGTGCCTGTCATATTCCCTCTGCACACAAGACCTTCTGTTTCAGGTATCCTTTCTAACAGGGCTTCGGTTTTCTGCCCACTCTGTGGCCTCTTAACATGACCTCTTCCCGGCTTTATTCCCTTGCATATATCAGGCCCCTGAATCATGGCCTAGAAGTCCTGTTATAGGATCTAATGCTGCAGAATCCTAGCATGCTAGAGTTTGGGGGGGGGGGGCAGGGAGGTCACTCTGGCCTAGCCCCTGCCTGAATGGGTGAGAATTAGACCTGGAGACACAAGGTAAGCTGCCTCACTGGATCTTTGCTCCAGGATTCCTCAACTGAGCCAGTGGATGTTAATCCTTCCCTATGGGAAATGCCTTTGTTTGCATTTTAACAGGGCCTCGAAGTGCTTGGACCAGTGTTTCCTAAACTTGGCTAATCATTCAAATCACCCCTGTCTTGGTTCTGATTCCCTATCTGGGCTGGGACCCAGAAACTGTACTCTTAACAGACCCAGGTCATGGATTAACGTATGTTTAAAAAGCACATTAAACCCAAAGGCTAGTCTGTAACACTGCATATTCCAGCTAAGCAGTCAGGCTAATGGACTGGGCACTTTGAGGCAATCCAGCTTTTCTAGCTCGTATCAGTGCATGCAGAAGGCCAATACTGAGTGGAAAACAGGCAGCTCTCCCTAACTGAATACTGAAGGTGCTGACAACGGCTCCCTGAACTCAAAGGACCCCCAATTAATATTTGTTGACATAGGACAGTTGAACACAATCATGGAACTAAGTGAAAAATAAGTGCTTTTTCAAGGTGGAAGTCCTAAAGAAGGGCCTTCGTTGAGAGCTGAATCTTGGCAAGGCCTTTCAGGTAGAAGCTGAGAAGGAAACTGGAGAGGTTGCTCAGTGGAAAAGAATGGGAATTTGGATTGGAGGAAGAACAGAGGAGAGAAGGGAGGAGAGAAGAGGATGAGGGCGAGACTAGACAGTATAGCGAGGTGACAATAGCCCCGGAGAACAAAGCGCCTCTTCTGCAACTTTTGGTTGTTCGTGCTGCTGCCATAATAACCCCCCTTTTCTCCTCAGGGCTCCAGTTAAGTCACTTCAGCCACAGCAGTAGAAGTAAGGACAGGAAGTGAGACATACGTCTGAATGCATAGATGGGAAACTCCCAACAGAACACACTGGATTGCAAGGAGACTTCACAAATCAAACCAATTCAGTGAGGGAAGGAGCTTGCATTGAGGGATGTCCACAGGTCATAGGATGGCCGGGCATTCTTTTTATATGGAACGTGGCCTTGTGTTTCATAATTTTGTCCTGAAGATGTACTGATTTTGTCAGGATGTCCTGAATAGCCTCTATTCAGCCTTTTTCACTAAATAGAAAAATTCTGCTGTTGAACTGTGTATCCTGTATTTTGATTTGCTGAATCTGGTAACCCTACCATAGGACCATAAATGCCGTAGTAAAGGTGCAGAAACCTTGGCAAGGACATTGGACTTTCCACAAGGGGTGAAGGGAGTTCAATCTTCTCTAGACTATCTAGGGCAGAGTGATGTCAGGGGACACTGAAGTAAGTTATAGTTACAACTGGTCAGTCAAATCCAGGGCCTGTCTACCTTGGCTCATGACAGTCATCTGGGAACTTATCAAAAAAAAAAAAAAAAAGCCCAGGTTCCATCCCCAGCATTCAGGTCTGTGTGGTCTGGGGTGGGGCCAGGTCTCAGTATTGCTAAAGCTTATCAGGGTATCCAAAAGTGAAGCCTGGACTGAGAATCAGTCTTCTGAAGAAAAACTATCCTTTGTAGAGTCTTATGGATATATAGCTGTGAGGGGCAAGGGTTAAGACTGGAGGTGAGGGTAGACAAGAGGGAGAGGAATGAGCCCCAGTGAGGGGACTACGTCCATTGGGATCTGAATGCAAGGCCTGGCTACCCCTGAAAAATATGTCAGTTGGAAGTCTATGGCCTGCTCTCCCACTATATAATTCTATAACAAAAGGGAAAAAAGCCAAGTCTCCTGCCGCACTCTATCAGTTAGGTTTGAGCCAAAGAAACAGCCGTGGGGGTTATTGATTAAGAGATTTCTTGCAGGGAATTTCTTTATAGGATTATGGGGGCAAGTTCAAAATCTAAGGGTTGGGGCGCCTGGGTGGCTCAGTGGGTTAAGCCTCTGCCTTTGGCTCAGGTCATGGTCTCAGGGTCCTGGGATCAAGCCCTGCATCGGGCTCTCTGCTCGTCAGGGAGACTTCTCCCCCTCCCCCTGGCCTGCCTCTCTGCCTACTTGTGATCTCTTTCTCTCTGTGTCAAATAAATAAATAAAATCTTAAAAAAAAAAAAATCTAAGTATTGTCTGAAATCCCTATGACTGGGGCTCAGGAAGAGCAGGCCAGAACTCTTAGACCTCAGGTGAAGCTGCTGCCCAGAGGCAGATTTTCTTCCTCCTCAGGGAAGACTAGGGTCTGCTTTTTTTTTTTTTTTTTTTTTAAGATTTATTTATTTGAGAGAGAGAGAGTGCACATGTATGTGTAGGGGAAAGGGGTAGAGGGAGAGAGAGAATCCCAAGCAGATTCCACACTGAGCATGGAGCCCAACACAGGGCTTGATCCCGGGACCCCAAGATCACAACCTGAGCCAAAACCAAGAGTTGGATGTTCACTTGACTGTGCTACCCAGGCACCCCTCATCTCTGCTTATAAGGCCTTGCTGCTGACTGGATCAGACCCAGACTGTCTAGGTTCATCTCCCTGAGATGTTCATCTAGGTTCATCTAGGTTCATCTCCCTAAGAGTCAGCTAGTGGTGGATTTAGTCACATCTATAAAAGGCTTTTACAGCAACACCTGGATTATTGCCTGCTTGAACAACTGGCACGGTAGTCTGGCCACATTGACACATACAACTAACCAGCACCCCTATCTCATGGTTTTTGTTGTTGTTGTTAATGTTTTTGGTTTTGTTTCTTTTTGTAAAAACACGTGACATAAAATTTACTCTATAGACTTTTTAAAGTATACAGGACAATAGGGTTAACTCTATGCATGTTGTAGTGCAATAGACATCTAGAAAATTTTCATTTTACAAAACTGAAACTCTGTGCCCCTTTAACAAGAGCTCCCCTTTCCCCAGCTCCCCGCCTACCTCATACCTGTGATCCTCTCCTAGAACTCCCTTGAAGCTGCTGGAATGCAACAGTTCAAAGCAGAAAAAGGCAGTAGACTGAGGTCACTTGGCTATAGTACCCCGTTGTTTGTCGTGGCTCTTCCAGCCAGTGTGGCCCTGGCCATAGCAGGGGATGATGGGAGACGGGGGCTTGGTTCCTGGCTCTCCTCTTCATGGTGGGGATTTGCAAGGGAAGAAAGAAGGCCAGGAAAGAAATGAGGGGCAAGGAGCTGAGATCCTGCTCAGAGCCGATGGGCTAGGGAAGAAGCAAGTGCACTCAAGAAGCTGGAGACCCATTTAGAATTTTGTTTGGGCAGTTGAGTGTGCCCCAGTCTCCTTTATTTAAAAATATACTTAGGTTTGCTTTCTTTAGTGCACAGGTGGTGTTAATGAAATTGAGGTTGTGAGTGTGATTTCTCTCTGAGTCATTTAGCTTCACTGCTTCACAAGAACAGATTGCACCCCTCACCCCTTAGAGGCCTCTTAGATGCTGCCGTGACTGCTAGGTACAGAGGAATATAAACAGCTCAGTCCAAAATTTATTCCTAATATGGTGGGGAGAAAGTCTCTCTTGGACTCACAACTTCCTGATTATGTGCATTCTTTGCAGAATGAAAACACCCTAGGTCAAGGTCAAATGCCTGTGTCTTGTTCCATCAGGAGCTCTTTAGTTGTGTGTGTGCTCTTCACTGAAAGGTTGAAGTTGCCTGAATTGGAAGGTGGCTTCCAGGCTGCAGGATCCTTGATTCTTTTTTTTTTTTCGCTTTTTAATTTTTTTTTTATTTTTTATAAACATACAATGTATTTTTAGCCCCAGGGCTACGGTCTGTGAATCGCCGGGTTTACACACTTCACGGCACTCACCATAGCACATACCCTCCCCAATGTCCATAGGCTCCTTGATTCTAAAGGGCATTGTTCTCTGTCCCATAAGAATTGTTGCAGAGTGCTTCATTAGCTCCGTAGATTTACTGGGGTCCCAGTCGTATATTTAGCACATTATGTCTGGAGAAACTCCTGTTCAGGATTGCTAAGAACTTTAAGCCAAAGAGTATCAACTTTGTATTTCAGCAACAAGATGGTTGCCCAAACCTGGGACACTTTTGAGAGTGAAAGTGGGTTCTCTTAAGATCTGTGTCAGAACAATGGATATAAGTTGGGACTCTCTGGGGCAACGTGAAACTCAAGGTCACTTGGGTGGAAGGTAGTGAGGAGTCACGGAGCAGATTTGATCAGGGAAATGATTGAGTTTTTCTCAGATTGCTCTAATAATTAAGTGAGAGACTATGCATCAGTGTATCTCAAAAGGCAAAGTATGCTTGCTAATTTTGCCTAAGAAAGATCCATTTGCTGCCAAGCAAAAAAAGAGTAGGGGAAGCAAGACCAATGGCAAAGAGCTCAGTAAGAAGCTCCCAGAATAATCCAGGCAAGGGGCGATGGGTGGGGGCAGAAGAGCTCTGGGGGAAAATCTAGGCATTTGTATTCTTAGGCAATCAGAAGTCATGGAGCAAGGAAGATGAAGCCTACTCAAGCTCTTCAGAAGAAAATCATTAGCTAGACTTCATGAATAAAGAGAATTGTCTGATTTTGTGGGTATTAAAAATGTCATAATTTAGTGACTTTAAATTCGGGGGTCGGTTCCTAACAATCATTTATTGCTCAGCAGCACAAAAAAGGCATCAACTCCCTGAACCTTGAGATTCTGCTCTTGCCTTTTCTCAAAATAGAACCACTTGATAGCTTTCTCAGCTGAATGCCCTCACTTAAAGTTAGGCCAGTCTAAGAGATGAATTGGGTAAATGTTTCTGGAGATACTTGGTCATGAGACTATATCATTATGTCTTGTAATGCATGTCTAATTTACTTAATGGATTATAATGTCTTGGAAATGACTATAATGATCTATTTACACAGAATGCCCGAGTGCACAGACCATTTGTACAAATAAGCAATTATGTTCCCTGCTGTCAGGTTATTTTGGTCTGAAGATCAGTTACCTGATGCCTTTCCTCTATAGTGTTAATTTGGGTAGTGATTATATCCTGCATATTATAAATCTTCAAATAATCATTATGAATAGCAGCTGCTTGGAGCTTAGCTATTTTTACCCAGATATAAAAGTCTGCCTGCAAAATTTCATTTAAGATGAGAAGTGATATGGAGGAGTCCAAAGGAACATTCTTGGGTCTGTTTTATGTGCAGTCTTGATATGTCCTGAAGTATGTGTGTGTTCCTTTCTCTTTCTGGAAAGGAATGAAAAAAAAAATACTTAGGCTAATATGGTAAATGCTAAGAACCACATTTGAGTACATTCACTCATTTGCTGTGAGTTCCTTACCCCCAACCTGGGATTTTCTAGTGTCTGCAACTTTAAAGCCAAACACACCAGTATTCTTTGCTATTCTGTTGACGGGACAGCTGAAGGAGGCCTCATAGAGTTCTGTTGGAAAACTTTTCCCTCTTTATCTGCCTGGTGTCCTTTTAAGGGTGTTAATTTTTTTTTCCAAGATTTTATTTATTTACCTGACAGAGATCACAAGTAGGCAGAGAGGCAGGCAGAGAGAGAGAGAGGGGGAATCAGGCTCCTTGCTGAGCAGAGAGCCCAATGTGGGGCTCGATCCCAGGACCATGAGACCATGACCTGAGCCGAAGGCAGAGGCTTAACCTACTGAGCCACCCAGGTGCCCCTTAAGGGTGTTAATTTTATTTTTATACTGTATATGATAAAAAGCAAATGAATTTAAAATAAGAAATGCAATAAAGGGAAAATAATACAGGAAAATACCATGGAGTCAGAAGTGAGATTAGTCCACAGAAGGCATATTATAAAGTTCTATGTTGCTGTCACAGGTGGAACACAGTTTGGGCTTTAAATCTTCTAACAGCCAGCTGGAATGGGAAGCATGATGTGAACAAGTTTCACAGAACCCATTAAGTAAAATCAAGTAGTCATAAAGATGAAACAGAATTATTTCTGATCCCGAACTCAGAAAACTCCCCCTGTGTTCTTACAGAGAGGACACTGAAATGTGATAAAAGGAGGCTTTGATAATATTTCTACATGCTCTTTTTGAAAGATCAGGTGTTTTACTTGCCACATGGGTTCTGGGTGGATTCCTTTCATTCTCTAGTTTGTACCAAGACCTCCACATTCGTGCCCATTGAGACCTGATGTCTGGTCTGATTGGCCCTCAGTAAATGGGTTATCACTTTGGCTTTCCCATGGACCCATGATCTAGTGATTCTCCCACGAGGGTCTATAGTTTCTTTTAGTGTTCCTGATCCCTGGGGTAGGTAACACTTGCGGCATGTATTAGTTTCCTATTGTTGCTGTAACGAACTAGGACAAACATAGTGGCTTTAAATAGTGCAGATTTATTATCTTATAGTTCTGGAGGTCAAGAATGCAAAATGGGTTTCATGGGCTAAAATCAAGGTACCAGGAGGCACGTGAGAGTCTCAGCTTTTCTTTCCATCTAGAGGCTATTTGCATTCATTGGCCTCTGGCCTTCTTCAACAATCTTATCCCTTCAGCCTCTGCTTCCAGAGTTCTATCCTCCCCCACCCTGACCCTCTGTTGCCCTTTGTCCCTTATAAGAGTCTAGTGATGATATTGGGTCTACCTGAACAATCCAGGATTGTCTCCCTTTAACTTCACCACATCATCAGGTTCCTTTTGCAATGTAGGAGAACACATTCTCAGGTTCCTGGGGTTAGGGTGTGGATCACTTGGGGAAGAAGTGGGTATTATTCCATCGTTCACTCAAGGGAATTGAAAACAGAAGGGGTGGATTGTGTACTATTCTATACTCTATGAACAAGCTTGGCAAGAGTTTCATACAGGATCCAGGCAGAAAAACTGGGCTGTTTCTAGTAGAGGAAAGTCTACTGAATATCTGGACTTTGATATAGAGATGCAGCAGGAGATGAAAACAAGGCAAGGTAACTTAATTCAGAGATGAAGTACTGGAAATGCTGGAGGGACAAAAGGAGGAGATAGTGCTACCAGAGCCCAGGAGCCAGGGCCACCAGGGATAGAGAAGAAAATTCAGAGGACACATGTCTGGCAGGAGCTGAGGTTGTGGAAGAGGCATGGGCACTGCTGGAGACATTGCCTCCAGTGAGGGAAGTGAGAGGAAATACTTTGGCTTCTTTCTCTTCCCTTGCCCATCTTCAACTACCATGGCTACATATTTCCTTGGCCAAACTAACCAGAATCTCATAGGCAAAGGGATATGGAAGCTGTGGTTGGCAGGTGCCTGTAATATAAAGCCCAAGAGGGGACAGACAGGCTTTGGATGTGGAAGCAAACAAGAAAATGGCCCACACATCACATGCGGTGAGATAACCCACATATAAATAATATGGGAAAGACGTCTGGTACCATTTTTGTTAAACCTGTGTGCAAGTTCTGTCTGGCTTTTCATACAGCAAAGAAAAGAGGCGTTTGTGTGTGGGGAGACAGGGTATGGGAGAGAGTATAAGCAGCTAATTTTCACTTTAGTAGGATTTCTCCAAGGGCTAGACTTGAAAAGATTTTCAGCCCCTCTGTAAAGGGCACATTTATTTTTATGACACTGAATGGATGATTTGTTCCCTCTGCTCTTACATCTTACTTTGCTCCCCCTCCTCTCCCTCCATTTCCTTCCTTCCTTCCCCTCCATGTCTCCTATGTCTTCCTCCTCTCCATTCTTTCTTTTCTTCAGCTCTCTCCTTCCTCTTTCCCTCTTCCCCCCACCACCTTATCTCTTCGTTTGCATTCATTTCTTAAAACATGGCATTTATTAGTCAACAGACATCTTCTAAGAACTGATTACTGGTGACTGCCTCCTTCTTTCTCACCTTGCCTCCTAATCCAGGGACTGCGTGCAGTCTTCTCGAGGCTGGGGACTATAGAATTATTTTCATCTCTTTTTAACCTTCTGCCTTAAGAGGGATTTTTAAAAAAAGATTTTTATTTGTTTATTTGACACAGAGAGAGAGAGAGAGAGAGGGAGAGAGAAT
The DNA here is from genome assembly GCF_022355385.1 of Mustela nigripes. Lineage (NCBI taxonomy): Eukaryota > Metazoa > Chordata > Mammalia > Carnivora > Mustelidae > Mustela > Mustela nigripes. The sequence continues at coordinate 86,470,051 of NC_081568.1, forward strand.
ACACGTAGGCAGAGAGACAGGCAGAGGGAGAGGGAGAGGGAAGAATCAGTCTCCCTGCTGAACAAGGAGCCCAATGCGGGACTCAATTCTGGGACTGAAATCAGGACCTGAGCCAAAGGCAGATGCTTAACTGACTGAGCCACCCAGGCACCCTCCAACCCCGTTAAGAAGCATTTTAGGACATCTCGTAGGATGCACATCAGTGATATTGGACTCACCCTTTGTCCACTTATCTGGATTCCTCTCTATCTTCAATTCCCTGTATTTCCTTCCATATTCCAAAAGACAAAGTGTCTTTCATTTTTGTTCTTGGTTCCTATTTACAAGGGGGGCTGTGGGGCTCCTGTGTAAGGCTTGACCCAGCCAAAGATCATGTTTTTGGTTCTAAAATAAAAGAAGTGCACAACATAAAACTGTATGCTTCTGTTGAGATTATTAGCATTGTTCAGATATCATTGACTACACATTTAAAATGGTTCGGACTTCATGTTGAAGGGAAATGAGGAAAATATTTTTCATGAAAAATGAGCTTCTGATAGAAAGAAATTGAAGCCCAATGTCGTCATCCTTACCCAGTTATTCTCATTTAATAGTACACAGAATAATTGGTTGATGAGTTTTGGGACCTTGGTGGGAGAGAGTTGAGCTACTCATACTTCTCAGCATTAGTATTGGCTGTGGATCTGAAGCCTCGGGAGAGGCAGTAGATGGAGACTCTCATTCTAGATTTGTTAGGCTCCATGTTGACTTGATCACTTACCCACTATGTGACCTTGAGCAAGTTACTTAACCACTCAGTTTCCTCAACTGAAAAATAACGATAATAATAGTGTTTTCATTCCAGTGCTGTTGAAAGAATTAAGTAAGTCAACGTAAAGCTCTACTAGAACAGTGCCATACACATAGCAAGGACTCTGTAAGGGTTTCCTCTTTATTTTCCTTTATTTCACCCCCCTTCCTTCCTGATAACCACTTCCATTGGCAGCTGTTTTTAATAGGCTTGTGTTTTTAAGTGTGTGTATATATATGTATATATATATATTTTTTTTCTAAAATATGTAGTATCATACATGTTTGCATGTGTGTGTTTGATTTGGTATTGGGCTATACATTTTGTTCTGTTTTTGTGTTTTTGTTGTGTATCAGTTGGCTATACTTGTGTCTAGGTCATTACTTCTGCCTGCCTTGTAGCACACTGAATATGTATATCTATCACATTTTACTTATCCACTGACCTAATGGTGTCACTTGAGATGCCTCCAATTCCCCACCACAAACAATTCTATGACAAGCACGCTTGTATGAAAAATGGGATCACTGAGTCACAAAGCATTCACTGTCTCACCATGAACAAGCCAGGTCCCTTTGCAGAATGGCTATAGCAGTTCATACTCTTTTCCAGCAAGGCAAGAGAATTCCTGATTTGACCTAACTTCTTGATCACAAAACATTAGGTCCATATTCTAATTTGGCACAATGTGATATTTTATTGTATGAATTTTCAGTTCTGTGATTATTCGTGGGACTGTACCCCTGTGCTTTTGCTTCTTTCCTCTTCTGTGTGTTGTTCAAGGACCTTGAGCTTCTCCTTCTAGGTATGAGTGAGTGCTTGCAGTAGACCAGTGCTCTCAATAAGGGTTAAGGGATTTAGAAAAGACTGATTAAAAAAAAAAAAAAAAAAAAGAGGTTTGAAGGCATTGGAGAGCTTCCAAGGCAATCAATATTTAAGGGGATGAAATGTCAGGAAAAGGGAGGTGAATGCATGTTCTGCAGCAACATTTATCCTTGGGGTTTTTGCCATTCTAGGTGCACAGCATGTTTATTTTAGGCTTCTGGTTTCCAGGACTGTGAGAAAATATGTTTATATGTTTGAAGTCACCTGGTTTATGGTCACTTGTTGTAGCAGCCACAGGAAACTCATACATGTTATAATTATGGAGTCATCTATATACCACCTGTTAAGGTAGTAAGCCTTCTAGTGCTTTCTTGGATAGACAGGAGTTCTTCCTTAAATACCCCTTAAAAGCCCCAGGAATGTATCTTCTGGGGTCTGAGAATGAGTTCTTTTCATTAGTGATCTGCTGCATCCTGTTCCTGTCTGCTAGGGTCTGAATGATGCTGTTCCCTGGCATGATGTGTCTGTCCTAGGAAGCGAGAACTCTAGCTCCCCTACAGATGTAGGGGGACTGCTTTCAGTGTCAGAAGACAGTGGAACACAGAGAATAATTCACACCCACTGCAAGATAGGGCAAATTTCAGGAGCTATATGCCCTACCTTGCACAATTCCAAGGAGTTACCATTTGTGTTTTTTTTGTACATGGAGGGCAGCCTCCTGGGGAGTCTAATGCAGTCCTTGCGCAGGCCCTCTTCATGGACTCCCCTCCAGAAGCAGCTCCTTTACCTAGCACCACATCTCAGGTCCCAACCTAATTCCAGTTATTTGGAGTGAATTTAAGCACCCCTGTTAAAGTTCAGAATCTAAACAGCCATGAAAACCAAACCGAAACAAACCAAACCAAAAGAAAAGAAAAGAAAAGAAAAATAGAAATTCCCCCTTTGAACCAGTTGGAAGCTCACCTCAGTTTTCTGTCTCAGGATCAGCTGCTGCCTTTTCTTCTTCTTCCTCTTTTTTTTTTTTCTTTTTTTTTTTTAAGGATCAGCTTCTTCTGAGTAATGATGGAAATACCTTCACCTTTCTGAGATAACCTCATCTCCAAACCACTGTAACTTCACCCTTTAGTGAGGCCAATTACATAAAATTCAGCTGCACATCACTTCATTTCTCACAGTCTGAATAATTCAGTCTTGTGCTCATTCACCGAATACTGTGATAGCTGTCTCCAAGATGGCATCATTAATACCTTGTTTTCCTGATGAGTCATGTTGATCCCACACTGAGAGGTAGAGCATATTCTTCTACCTTTCCGTCTGGTTTGATCGTTAATGCTTTGACCAGTAGGGTTCTGCAGAAGTGATGTGCCAGCCCCAGGGCTAGCTTTGCTTCCACCTGAGCCCTGGAGCTGCCACGTGAGCAGCCAGGAAAGAAGTCCAGCTCTAAGGAAGTTTAGGTTAAGCTTTGCCTAGGCTCGTCCCATTCCTTCAAATAATGTGTCTCAGAGTATGTGATAAAGAGTAGGTTTGGCTGTCTGTCCTGCTGTCAGCTTTTGGGCTATTCTCAGAGTGCAAATAGGATACATAATTACCTATATACCCTTCACTAGAGCAAACAATAATATACCCACATAGCAATATCTAAAGCAATACTTAGAAAAGAAGCATTTCTTCTTAGAAACAGAACCCCACAGAAATATGCACCTGATTCAACTGTACAAAAAAAATTTCTATCACTAAACTATCTAAAACATTTGCGATCAGATTAGTGATTCTCAGTTTTCTCAAAGTGGAAACATACCTTTGCTTTATAATTAAAGAGTTTATTTTGTTAGTTTTCTCTGAACAAATCAAGAAGCTTTCCCTGAAAGAGTAGTCACATTTCTACCTGTTTTAAGACTAATGCTCTGTGCAGCTTTGAAACAACAGTTATTTCCTGTTCTATCACTTCCATCAAGATTTGTAGAGCCTTGGGACTGATGGCCAGGGAACCATGTTATACCCACATGCCTGGAAAGGCTGCTGTTTCATTTCAAGAAACTTGCCAAAAACAGAAGGTGGTATTAAATTGCTCTCAGTGCTTGATTATCTCTAGAGAATGTGACTGCAAAGAGAAAGGGAGGGGAAAAAGCAGAGATATGGAGAAGACATGAAAAGGGTTCTCCCAGAGGGGTCTAAGCAATTTCAGAGGTACAAAGTTGAAATGAATACACAGAATTCCATTTCTAGTCTATTTCTTCCTCCATATTCCTCCTGATGTCTATACATACCTCACAAACCCTTCATCGGGACCACAGTATAACTCAGGCATAACCTTTAACTTAAGTGTTCCAAATGAATTTCAAAATTTCCAAATTCCTGGAATATTCCAAAAGAAAATAATTCACTCCTTGAGAGCTAATCCCAGCTGTTCCTTAGTATCTACCAAGTGGCAATATTCTCACTGTCAACTCTGTCACCACTGTTTCTGGGTCTTTACCAAGTCTTTTGAAGATAAGCTGAGTTCACTACTTAGGTTGTAGAAATTAATGCTCAATTTATCCAAATTACATTTATACAATGAAGGCAATAACAACTTTGTGATTTATTAGCATAAACAAAAAAACATTATGTTGAATGTCTTGTATTCAAATTATTTTTATGGGTAAATTACCAGCTTGCCTCAAACATGGAGTCGATTTATTGTTGATGCTTAACCAAGAGCAGACACTTTTAAAAGAAGTAACAAAAGCTCAAAAACATCTGCTTTATAATCCAGTATATAATTATAGATAAAAATGTTAGAAATCAATAATGCAGTTTCACTATGGGCCTTCAAAACCCCAAGCATGTACTAAGCAATAACTAACAATAAACTCAACAATAATGAATAAGAAAATCAATGTGTCTATAAAAAAAAGAGTTTTCAAGCCTTCAAAACCACAGACAGAAACACAGGCACAATGATAAAAATTTTCTTTCATTTATTTCTTCTTAAAAGTACAAAATTAATGTACTTTCCCTTTCCACAGGCTTCTAACTATCTGGTAGCTGAAGCTTCATATAATTGCAGGTTTAAAAAGTCAATTTTAGGAATTCTCGAGACTGGGAGCAATATTAAATTGAACAGTGGATTAGCAGTTGAAAGAAACAACACCTAATAAAAAAGAAAAATATATGAAATCTAATAGAAAAATGACAAAGAACACCAGCTTATTCATCTCAATATTTTAATCATAGCTATGTTAAAGCCCTTTTAGAAAAGATCTGAATCACTGGTAGATCTGTTTCTATGGTCTCCCACCCCCCACACTCTCTCTCTCACATCATTTTTTTGTGATTCATGGTATGCCTGATAAATTTTGATTCAACGACAGATGTACATGAAAAATTGTGGAGAGTCTGGATAATGTTATCTTTTTTGAAAGAAGCTTGGCTCTTTCCTTTGCTAGGTAGATAAAATGGAGGCTGATACCTTAATCCAATTCAGTCATGGACTGAGCTGTGTCAAGGCTGAGTTATGGTTCTGACAAGGCTCTGTCTACCTCAGTATGCCTCTGCCCCTAGGGTAAGTATCCCAGAGGTTCCGTGTGAAAACTTGCTTGTGTTTACCTGCTGTGTCTAGAGCTCTAATCCTTATCCTCTCAGACCCTGTCCTGCCGAAAATTCTACTCTGTTTTGGAAAGTTTTCTGTTTGGATTTTTAGCCTCCTGTGCATTTAACAGCAACACTTTGTATTCAACTAACTTCTTAAAGGGAGAACTGGCAGTGTGTTGGGTTCAGTCCTCTACCTCTTTCTTCTCCAAAGGATTCTGACCCCTTAGAGCTCTGTGTTTTCCTTTGCAAGCCCCACTAGACTGGCAGAAACTCTACTGTTTTCTCTTTCTTGTAGTAACAGCTCTCTCTGTCTCTCTGAGGGAGAGTCCAGTTCGTGGCCCTCTCCTAACTTTTGTTGGCTGTGGGCAATCCTTGGTAGTCCTTCACTTGGAGATACATCACTCAGATCTCTGCCTCTGTCTTCATACCTTCTTCTCTGTGTGTTTCTCCCCTTCTCTTTATAAGGACACTTATCACTGGATTTAGTGTTCACTATGGTGGTTGAGATGGCCTTATCTAGATCCTTAATTAAAGTCCAACTGCAAAGAACTTTGTTCCAAATTAGGTCACATAAATGGGATCTGGGTAGACAATATTTTAGGGAACATAATTCAACTCACTAGATAAGACATAAATATAAGTAATTGTCCATATTGGTCTTTTGAAGATAGCTATTGAAGCTCTTATGGTATAAATGATGATTTGGGGAGACACTATTCAAGACTTTTAAAGGTTATGATTACTGAAGTAACAAGAGATTGTGTGTATATCTGTGGGTATATGTGCTTGAGGAATTTTCCAAGATTAAGACAACAAATCTATGATAGAGTCCCAAATCCATAGTCTCATACTCCTTCACTGTCTGTCTTTCTTTATCTGGAAAGAGAAGAAAAGTAGAAGAGCAATAAAAAATAGGGAAAGTGTGAGAGAGAGAGGATCGAATTCATGCTTCACTTGGGTTACTAAATAGTTTGTGATAACCTTTTCCTATTTAGTTGTAGATTTTATTTTTATTTTCTATCATGTTCTCTCTTATTCCAATTATGTTGTTTCTGCCTATCATGCCTCACCCAAGTAGACTCTAAACAAGGTGAATGCAGAATCCATATTATATAGTACTTTTCCAAGTTCCAAAAGCACTCTAATTATGTGGTCAGAGTTGGAATCCAAGGGCATATTCAGTGGGGGGATACAGGAGCTCAGCTCCTTTTATGCCTAAAATAAGGGCTTCCCCAGGCAGCCATGTTTTCCCAGAATGATTGGTTCCCTGGGTACTAGTCTTAGCTTAGAAGGTATTTTTTTTTTTTTTTTCTTTGCTAAGGGGCTGATAAGAGACCTGTCCTCTCTTTCTAGTGGCTCCTGCTTGGTAGGGGTTGAATGGAGATTTATTTTACAAATCATGTGAAGATAATGTTATTTTGTTGTTCTGCCTCACTCTTATTCTCTAACTTCTATACTTCGAGAGTAGTGGTGACTCCTCAGTACAGTTTGCTTGCTAGGGGGCCTGAACACTTTAACTACTCTGATCTAAAGATAATACATTCTCTATTCAATACGAGCCACCTTCAGGACTGTTAGTCTAAGCCATTCCCACAAGGGTTTCCTGCTTATACTGCACCATCAATTCAATCTTCATAACACTCCCTAGAAACTTTCTATTTTGCCCTTGACCGTGAAACCATTTATTCTCAAATGTTCGCTTATACGTCCTATCTCTTTAAAATTTGTTCAGCTGTTTGCTTGGCAAACATTTTAAATCCTGCTGTTTTGTACCAGACTCTGTACCAGGTACAACAGATTCAGAGAGGGAGAAGACATACCTTTCCCCTTGGGGTTTGTAGACACTGAAGTGGACAGGCATGATCAACATGTTAGGGAGAGGCACTGGGTATCAAAAGCCAACAAACTTCTTCAGGATTAAGGGTTCTAGAAAAGACTCCCAGGAGGAGGCGGTGTCCAAGTAAAGGTTTGGAGAATGCAGAAGAAATATTTGGGTCAGGAGTGAGGAGGTGGGTAAAGAACATTCTAGGCAGAGAGGACAGTAAGAACAAAGTCATAGAAGCAAAGCCTCCGGTTTGCATTGTGCAGGAAAGGATAAACAACTTGGTTTTAGCTAGAGGGGAGAGTGAGAGAAAATGATGGGTTGTGTAAGGGGCAAGGTCCTCTGAGGCTAGATGTGGAATTCTAGACTGTCATGCTGAAGAGTTTGGGCTCTCTGCTAAGGCCCCAAGAACCCCTGAAGACAATGAGTGAGAGAGAATATGGCCAGTTTCACATTAGAGAAAACTCACTGACTGCATGGTTTTGAGACATACAACCCAGGAACAGAAAGGAAAGGATGAAGTGGCACCGGGATGAGTCAGTGTCCTCTGAGTGGCACAGCTGGAGAGGAAATGATGAAAAAGTACACTTAGACAGTAGAGTTGGCACTTCTGGTTGGGGGAGTCCATGTAAAGTCTGGAGGAGAGAGGGTTTAAGCATGACTGCCAAAGAGAATCACAGATATAGGAGAGAGGGAATAACCAAGGAAGCGAATTCCAAACAGGCTGGTGAGATGGTTCAGAATGAAGCCTAGAGGGGCGCCTGGGTGGCTCAGAGGGTTAAGCCTCTGCCTTCAGCTCAGGCCATGGTCCCAGGGTCCTGGGATTGAGCCCTGCATTGGGCTCTCTGCTCAGTAAGGAGCCTGCTTCTCCTTCTCTCTGTCTGCTACTCTGCCTATTTGTGATCTATCTCTCTGTCAAATAAATAAATAAAATCTTAAAAAAAAAAAAAATAGAAGCCTAGGAAGCATGCCTTGAATGGGAGAGGTGGCGCTGCTGCTGAGGCTGGCCCGGTCCTTTCTCCTTGCCTGGGCCTCTAGTCTTGAGATGTTGGGGGGACTCTGTACTCTAATACCCCTTATTCACAGAGGCCTTCACTTCTTGTTTTGGTAAACTGTGAAGTGCTTTTGAATTTTTAATTTTTTCCAATTTTACAGAGAAATAATTGGCACACAGCACTCTATGAGTTTAAGGCCTGTGGCATGATGGTTTGATTCACATATATTATAATGTGATTAGAGCAGTAGGTTTAGTTAACATCCATCACATCATACAGATACAATAAAAAGGAAAGAAATAAATTCCTCCTGATGAGAGCTCTTAGGATCTGCTTCCTCTCTCCCTATTTTTTACAGATTTATTTATTTATTTAAGAGAGAGTTGGGGGAGGGTCAGAGGACTGAGAATCCCAAGCAAACTCTGTCCTGAGTGTGGAGCCCTATGTAGGGCTCACAACCATCAGATCACGACCTGGGCTGAGGGCTCAGCTGCCTGAGCTGCCCAGGCACCCCTAGGTTTGACTCTCTTTCCTTCTCTTTTTAAAAAAGATCTTATTTATTTATTTGACAGAGAGAGAGAGAGAAAGAAAGCATACAAGCAGGGGGAGCTACTGAGGAAGAGGTAGAAGGATGCTCCCAGTAAGCAGGGAGCCTGATGTGGGATTCGATCCCAGGACCCTGGGATCATGTCCTGAGCTGAAGGCAGATGATGAACCGACTGAGCTGCCCAGGAGCCCTAGGTTCTACTCAGTTAACACCTTTCTTATATGCCACCCAGCAGCAGTGTTAGCAACAGCCATCTTGTTGTACTTTACGTCCCTGGTGCTTATTTATCTTATACGTGGAAGCTTGTACTTTTGACCACCTTCCTCCAGTTCCCTCTCCCCAACCCCCAGCTCTAGTAACAACAGATCTGATCTCTTTTTCTAGGAGTTTGGTGTTTTTTCTTTTTTAATTAGGTCCTGCCTATAAGTGAGATCTTCTGGTGTTTGTTTGTCTGACTTATTTTGCTTACCACAGTAACTCCTTCAAGTTTCATCCATGTCATTGCAAAGGGTAGGATTTCTTCATTTGTCGGCTGGCTGAATAATATTCTGTTGTGTGTATGTGGGTGTGTGGTATATCAACATGTACCACAGCTTGTTTACTCATTTGTCCATCGATGGACACTTAGGTTGTTTCCATGTCTTAGCTGCTGTAAATAATGATGGTATAAACAAGGGGTGCTGGTATGTTTTCAAGTTAGTCTTTTTGTTTCCTTTGGATATATTCCCAAAAGTGGGATTGCCAGATCATATGGTAGTTCTATTTTCAGTTTTTTGAGGGACCTCTGTACTGCTTCCCTTGGTGGCTCTATGGATTTCCATTCCCACCAAAAGTGGGCGAGTGTACGCTTTTCTCCACGTTCATGCCATTTGTTACCTCTTGTCTTTTAAAGTCACGGCCGTTCTAACAGGTGTGATATGTCATTGCAGTGTTAGTTTGCATTTATCAAATGAGGATCTTTTTATGTACCTGTTGGCTACTTGTATGTCTTCTTTGGAAAAATGTTTATTCAGATCATTTGTTTATTTTAAATCGGATTATTTGTTTTTTGCTATTTAGTGATATGATTTTTCATGTATTTTGGATATTAACCCCTTATCACACATAAATGGTTTCTAAATATATTTTCCCATTCTGTAGGTTGACTTTTCACTTTCTTGATGATTTCTCTTGTTGCCATAGAAGCCTTTTAGTTGGATATAATCCCATTTATTCATTTTTTATTTTGTTGCTTGTGCTTTAAGTATGATTTCCAAAAATTCATCAAGACTCATGTCAAGAAGCTTTATGTCTAAGCTTTCTTCTGGGAGTTTCATGGTTTCAGGTCTTACATTTAAGTTTTAATCCATTTTGGGTTAAATTTTTTATGAGTGGTGTAGAGGTCAAGTATCATTCTTTTACATGTGAATATCCTGAACTGCTTTTTATAACCACATCTTATTTGTCGTTTGATCACAGAGTGCAGAATGGGGACCTGTGAGCAGAAATCTCAGGGAGGATCAGCTCTCCATGATCTGATTCTGCCTCCTTGGAAGGAGAGTTGGTCAGAGCAGGCAGAGAAGGAAGCTGGCAGAAGGTAAGACAATGTCTTGCCTGTAGTTTGAAAGCTATGTAAGGCCAGAGAGAGGCCTGTCTAAATGGTCAGCAGAGTAAACTGGGTTTGAAGTGAATATCAGCAGCTATGAGCTGAGCCTGGGGTTAAAGAGAACCAGGAAAGTTAAGAATGTAGCACTTTTACCCAAACTGGGTGAATGGGGTGAGGAAATATAAGATACCATATGATAAAAGAAGGTTTTTGCCATGTCTCTGGCAATGTAATGCATAGACAGCAAAGATCATTTGCTAGGTGTAAGATACAAGCACATATAGAAAAGCTTCCTTAAGCTGGAGTTGTACAGTGATGGTATAAATGGCCAGGGAGTATGTCACCACTGAATTCTTGACTAGGGTTGATGATTCTCTTCCTCTTCTGGGAGTTATTGGAAAGAGCTCGCTAGCTCTACGCTGCAAGGTGGATTGAGATATTAGGTGACATCTGAAGCTCCACCACTTGATGATGCTCTGAATCTGTGATGTACCAGAAATAGCTCAGGGTGTGGCCTTTGCAGCATCCTTGAATGTTGCCTGTCTCAAATTAGGGTTGTCACAGAGAATGACAACAGAGATTTAGGCCTGGCTTTTCCTTATAACTCAGAGGGAGAAGTTACATTAACTCTACTAAGCTTAAGTTCCCTTCAGTGGATAGTTCTCTGACAGGAAAATAAAATGTTTATGGTTTGGATTACATATTCCAAGGGGTTCTTTTAATGTTTGTTGAAATGAAGATTTTCAGCCCTCCTGCCATGTAGGCATTGCTTGTATAGAATTTACCAGTGAGATTGGAGTCAATGCTATGTTTAAAGAACATTAGTGGGCTTTACTGCAATTTCATAAAGTTAATGAGTTCATTTTGTATGTAGTTAGATGGTTTGAGTTTTTCAACGTGGCTCTAAGCCCTTGGGAAATTGCTCAGCTAACTTATTGCTCAAATAAGGGTGTTTAAGCACTAATCCCTTTAGTCATTTGTGTCCGTGTGAACAAGAAAATCTTTGGTGATTCACCTTATTCCATTAATTGAGATATTCTGATCAATGTGAACGATACATTTGAACTACTTGCAATGAGGCTATTAGTTAATCTTGAAAGATCATACATATGGTAACACACAAAAAAAGGAAACGTAAAATATACAACAAAAGACAACAAGTACAAGCGTAAGCAAAGTGGTACTGAAAATCGTACAGCTGGAGACTTATTTGGAAGACTAATGTTTTATAGCTAAGCTTAGAGCACATTTTCCTTCTGGTTAACTTGGCACAAAGCAGGGCCACTTCCAAGTGTCATTTATTGTGTGTTCTCTCAAGATATCACTGTATTAAGCAAGATAAACATATTAAAATTTTATATTAGCTCCAGTTCCTGTCCTCAAGATACAGTGTTTTCTTAGTAGAACGATAGGCCTTCCATTGCTGCACTCAGTGTTTGGCAGAGATGAAAAGACCTGGGCTTTCCAGTGAATTTGCCTCATAAAACTCTCTTTGAATTATATTTCAGTGAGGGGGAAAGTACGAAGCTAATTTGATTTGACATTTATACACTAAGAGTTTCTGAAAAATATCTCCTGTGTGTTGCCCATTCTTATTTCCACACAGAGGTGGTCTGCTGTGCTCTGCAGGACAAAGATGGAGTTGAGACATACTTTTCCTTCAGTAGATTAGAATGAGTGAGTTTATTTCATACGCTTGAACATAGATGTGAATTAACATTGCTCCACACATCCTCTGTTGTGGATTGTGTGAACTAGTCACTACCATTTAGTATTACATGGTCATCATTGAAGAATATGTGGCTTTCACCTTTTTGTGGACCTGTCCACACCAAGGGTTCTTTCCCACTCCATTCAGGTGCTCAGATCAGATTCTGAAACTTTTGAATGCTTAGCCTTAGCCTACACGGAATTTCTCTTCATACTTGTTGATCGGCTGGAGTGAGCAGACATCTGTCACTGAAGTGAAGACATATTCTCCCTCTGATCTCCTCAACATTTGAGTGGGCAGTATACCTGGACATATTCCCCAGATGAAAAAAAAAAAAACCCTCTTAAATATTAGGCCTCAAGTATTTGTGCTCTTTAATCTTGTGTTTGATCATTTCCTCCCCACTGCGACTGGGAATATTTCTACATGGCTATACTGTGTTTGGTCAATTTGACTGAGTCACCTGATTAGTTAGCATCTTTTTTATTTTTTTTTAAGATTTTTATTTATTTATTTGACAGACGGAGATCACAAGTGGACAGAAAAGCAGGCAGAGAGAGAGAGGAGGAAGCCCGATGCGGGGCTCGATCGCAGGACCCTGGGATCATGACCTGAGCTGAAGGCAGAGGCCTCAACCCACTGAGCCACCCAGGTGCCCCTAGTTAGCATCTTTAAGAAGCTTTTTAACCTCTTTATCCATGAAAATTTGGTTTCCTGATCTGAATTCTAAAACAGGAAGTATCAATCTTCTTTATTTTTGAGATTATCCATAATTGTTGAATATATCTGTGGGAGGAGTGTCAGATTTTGGAGACCACATTTGTAAGATGTTAGCATTCGTAAAATTGTCAAGGCCACCTTGTCATATACATTTTTTTCTGGGTGAATATACTTTTTTTTAGCCATACTTAAAAAAATCTGGAAATACAATAAAAAATCCTCAAGTTTCTCCAAACTCCTACTCCAGTAAGAAGCTTCTTCCAGGACTTTAGAGCACAGATCCTAAAACAAAATGTCTTTTTCCCTTGTCTTTGTTTTTCAGTTATCAGGCTGGTTGTTAGGAGATCTTAGCTTGTAGTATCATGGATGTTAGAGTTGTAGGAGACCTGGGATTTCTCTACCCATTCTATCAATTTATCAGTGAAGAACATAGCATGAAGCAAAAGATTAGACCAACTTCTATCAGATTCCAAGGTCTAGAGCTGAACTTGGAGAATGACCATAATTAGAACTGGAAACAGACTTAAGAGAGAGAGTTGAAGCTGTGAGAATGACTCAGCCTGGAGAGAGCTAGCAAGGACACTTCTAATAATGCTCAATATGTGAAAAACTATTTCAGCTCTGCAAATGGTTCTCAAAAATCATGGCAGTGCCCAAATTGTATTCAGTCTATAAAGTTTGCATTTCCTTCCCCAGGTTTTTGTCTCCCTTTCCATGCTTTGCGTCACTGTACATCAAATGTCACATGTTAGTCTCACCCCTTGGTGTTAACCTGGAAAGGCACATGGCCCACAGAGCCCGGGACTCAGCACCAGGACTGCTCTTGATGGAGAAGAATCCAAAGTCGTGCCAGAGTGGGGCCTGTCTGGGAAAGCAAATAGAGGTTTCGATGCAAAGTGGGAGAAATGAGCTGGCATTAACCAGAAGGCTTCACTGGAAGGGCACAGGGAGGCAGAAGCTACATACAGAAAGAATGAGTCTCAGTCTCTCTCCTCTTCTCTTCCATCAGCCTGGGTACTTTACACTTTCACTGCTTCCTTGCAGGTTCTGCTCCATAAAAATATCAACTTACATCTGACCTCACCTTGCTGTGTTCTCTCTGGCCCCTCTCTGTCATGTGACATATCCTGATGCCTTCTTTAGCTCCTCCTCCTATATACAGCTCCTTCAACTCTGGATTTCCTAGTGCCAAATTTTGAAAACTGGAATTTGATTATTTAGATCATCTCTTCCCATCAAGGTCAAAGATCTAAATCCAGTCTGTGGATGGATTGTCATGTTTTTAAGGAAACAACTCCTGTTCAAACTGGCTGTGGGTCACATGGTACAAATGTGGTCATTTACGCCATAGGGGGCATTTTCCTTTGGGAAGGGTTGTGGGTGACAGGCCTCATAAATCTGGTAGTGTCTCAGAGAGGCTGACTCAAGGCCACATAGTTATGAATGGTATGAGGGACTCTGGTTTTTGCCCTAAGGCTTTTCTTTTCTACCTCAGTGCTTCTGCTGAAATAATATTGGATAGGTTAAAATTCCTCATTTGATTTTTCCAGGAGATGAAAAAGAGCCTGTCCCATATGTATAGATTTTTCAGATGTTGCTTACTCCACAAAATGAAATGTCAGGGCAAAAGAAACTCATATATATTGTATAGCATGAAAAATATGCTGAGGAAAGATTAACTGCTGATTTGGGTCTCCTGCTAAACTTGCTTCCCCCACTTCATACCACGAGGCAATGGAATTAGGATTCACAAAGGGAGATTTCTAAGTGAAGCAGGAGAAGAAGGGGGTGGAAGGTGTTTATTTGGCATTCTGCATCTCTTAAGGGGTTGATGGCCAAACCAAGGGTTGCCTTGGTGCCATCTCCTAAGTCCATCTGTGGAGCACCGTGCTCTGAGAATGGCATAGATGCAAGAAAAATGTAATTGCCATTTTTTTTTTTTTAGATGTACTTGTCATTCAGTTTGATAATGCTGCTGGCTGCTGTAAGTATTATTGATGGAGAATAGGAAACCTGGCTCGGTGTTAAGTATGTACATGTGCATGCATGTGTGTGTGCTGGAGGCCTAGATGTTTTGTAGACATTCTGAGAACCAGAATTGTGACACAGAATGTCTGACAGATTTCTATCAACCATGTATTGAAAAAAGTTCTATTTTTTCATTGCTATACTTCCTATATGCCTCAGGTTTACGTAAAATGAATATTCTTAGGGCAGGTAATATTAATTATTGCTGTGATTTATTGAAAGCTGCCCTAATTTGTTAAATGCATACTATGTTCCAGATCTTTGATACTTCACAAAAAACCCAAATGAACTGACATTTTTCCAGTTCACAAATTAGGAAGCTAATGATCAAAATGTTCAACAGTGGTCGACCTTGCAGATGCAATAGGTGAAGGGGAAAGTTGACATTCAAACTTCCCCACCTATCATGTTTCTATAAAACTGCACTTATTTTACCACTCTGAACCTGAAAATTCTGGTGCCCAAGTTATCATACTATTGTTCAGTCTATTGTTCTTTGAGGTCAGCAGTTGTAAAAAAAAAAAAAAAAAAGTCCCTCCATAATTATAGCCCAAGCTTCTTGTAATCCAAAGGGGCTAGAAATAAAAAGAGATGAGAAGAGAAGAAGAGGGAGGGAGGAGGAAGTGGGGCAAGGAGGCTCAAAGGATAGGAGAAAGGAAGGGAGAAAGGACTGAAATTAGACCTCAAAGAGTAGCTGGTTCAACCCCCTTTTTTTCAAAGTAACTTGGAGAGATTTAATATCTCCCCAGCTCCCATGAGGGCAGAAACTCTAGGATTCTATTTGATCCCTATTCCAGGCTCTCACATATGAGGGGAAAAGGCACACATCCCTTCTTGCCTACCACCAGTCCACCTATTCTCTGATGATAGAAGAAAGAGGACTAAGTTCTTACCAGAAGATCCTGGACACTCAGGCAGAAGCAGTAGGAGGTGGAGGAGGAAGGGGACAAGAAGGATGATGAGTGGAAGGGGGATGCACAGGAAGGGTGGGAAGGAGGAGGAGGAGGAAAAGGAGAGGTGAATGCTTTGGTTCTTTTCAAAGAGACGGCTCAGGAGACTTCTCCCAACAGAGCTGTGGAGAGCAAATGGCTACATCCTGGGTTATGGGCAGGGGAACAGAAAACAGAGCAGATACATTATAGTTTTAATTTGATTCTCTTTTATGAGTTAGATGTTGGGGAGATTTTGTCTTATCAGACCACAGGGCATTCTTAGATTTTCCTTTTTCCTAATATATATATATATATATATATATATATATATATATATATATATATATA
>NC_081568.1:86485936-86511923 GCF_022355385.1 Mustela nigripes
AATATATATCTACCATTTTCCCTCTTCAAGATATGTAGGAGGATATCATCTCGGGGCATATGTTCAGGTACTTGTTTTCAGGGTTATATTTGACCTCAAGCTGCTTTAGAGTCCTTGGCAATTTATCAGTAATTATCTCACACTCCTCCACCAGGAGATGCTTGACATTTTTGGGATTTCCATGATATGTGGTTTTTGTTGTTTGTTTTTCCCAACATGGATGGTAGCCTTGGCAGTGGTTTACATTAGGAGCATTTCTGGCAATTGGGACTTAGGATTATTTACTTCTAGTCATTTGTTTCTCTTTTCCAGGGATGATGCTAGGTTGTGGAGGAATTTTTAAGCAGAAAGTAATTTATATTTATATAATATTGTCAGCTTAACAAAGTAGCGCTAAGAGCATTGGACTGTAGTCAGGAGACTCAAATCCTGATCCCAGATCTGCACTAACTGATAGCTGACCCTGAGAAGTCACTCTACCCAAATTACAGTCTTTCTCTGAGAAAGGTGGAGGATGTGGATACCTCACTCAACAACTCCCCCAAAGGCTAAGATTCTGCGAGTCTGTAAATCAGATAATCAAACAAAAATATTGCGGTGTTCTCCTCCTACATGGGTTGTAAATGGTGGCAAACGTTTGAAATCTGCTGTAAGAATATTTTTGTAAGATTGGGTTTCTGTTCTGTCTTAGGGGTGTCAGTTTTACAGGAATATGATAGAGAGGAACTCTAGGATAAGCCTCAATTCACTGGAGCCTATCCCGGACTACCCACAGCTTTTGTAATAATTTGGATTCAGAGTTCTTGGAAGGTTTTTTTTTTTTTTATGAGTAAGGATATTTGATATACAAATTATAGATAAGTAGGAAGTTATTTGTCTACATGAGAATGTATGTATGGAGGAAAAGGTAGAGGCTAGGGAGAAAGGAAAAGACAAAGGAAACCACTAGTTTATCTGCATAGATTATTCAAGAGAAGGGCATTAGCAGAAAAAGAAAAGGTTCAGCCTGAGATGGGGGCTTAGATGATACGTAAGTTTAGTCTGTTGTGCTATAAGTTATAGTCATCTGTCAAGACAGGGACCAAGAGAATAGAGCAGCTGAATGTGAATGGATATTTAGGAAGAAGAATTCTCATCCTAGGTGAAGGCCCAACAGGTGAAATTGCTGTTTCAGGCTTATTAACAAATATACTGTACTGTATCCAAACTTTGAGCAAGACATCCACAGTAGAAAAGCTTCAGAGACCACGCCAATCTCATACATCATCCCAGTCATCTGCTAGTGTGTCCAGAAATTTCTCAGACTTATATTTAGTTATGCCTAGTAAGGTATGGTTTCTTTATCAGCATCAAGGTAGTAGACAGTCAGCCGAGCATTTGCTCACTTTTCTCCAGGAGAATAGAGTTTAAGAGAGAGAGAGAGAGAGAGAGAGAGAGAGAGAGAGAGAGAATGCAACCTTTCTAAAGGTTGTATAAAAAACCACAATATTTCTAAAGATTTTTTTGAGTGTGTTTCTTGATTTGTCCCTAAATAACCTTGCCTACTAATGAAACCAAGTTAAGGACGCTTAATTAGGTTTTTGAAATTCAAAGGGAAGACAAGGAATGAATGTTAACTGTGTCAGAAATCATTAGATCTTGAGGCAAACAGTGTGCTCCCTCTAAAGGAGAGATGATCTTTCATTTAGAAGGAAAGTCAAATTACGAAGGTCATTCACTACAGAAGGGATTTGCATTAAACTTTTAACTTATTGATTTGCAGGAAAATAGGGTGGGTAGAGACCCTTAGAACATTTATTTTATTTTTAATTTATTTATTTGAGAGAGAGAGAGCATGCAAACATGAGGGGGTGTGGAGGGTGAGGGGCAAAGGGAGAGGCAGATTTCTGGCTAAGAAGAGAGCTCCACATGGGGCTCTATCCCAGGACCTTGAGATCAGGACCTGAGCTGAAAGCAAACACTTAACCAACTGAGCCACCCAGGTGCCCCATAATCTTGTATATAATATAGAGTGATAGAACACAAGTTAACCACTTGACTCTTTTATCGATAGAATTAATTTGACAAATTTATTAGAAGACACACATTGGCTTACAATTTAAAAAAAAAAAAAACAGTTTAAAAAATAACAATAAGCCTCCAAAACTCAATTCATCAAGTATCACTTAAACATTCTACATTTGCTTAGCAGGAGAAGATAAGAACTCTAAGGATAAAGAGAAAATTGGGTGTTTGAAATATTTAATTTGGAAATGATCTTTATGATATTCTGGGTTGGATAATAAAATTATCAATGTAATATCTGAAAGAATTCAAATTTAGAGTAATAAAAATGAATTCTTTGAGGCCAGACACTATGCCAAGTATGCTATAGACATAAAATTATTTAGAAGTAGGGCAATCTAGGAGCGCCTGGGTGGCACAGTCAGTTAAGCACCCAACTCAATTTTGGGCACAGGTCATGATCTCAGGGTTGTGAGACCAAGCCCTACGTTGGTCTCCACACTCAGTGTGGAGTTTGCTTGAAACTCTCTCGCTTCCTCTGCCCCTCCCCCTTCTCTAAAATAAATAAAAATCCAGAAAAAAAAAAAAGAAGTGGGGCAATCTACATTGTGGTGTTGGATGGGTAGGAGAAGCCTGCTTAAGACAAGTTTTGCTTTGATTCTTGAAGAAAGGCTCAGCTGGGGCTTGAGGAGGAGCACTCTTCTGGACCAGGGTGGGGGTGGGGGGAAGGAACAGTCAGTCAAGACCTACCGACAAGAAGGAAAATGACATAAAGTATATGCGTGGGACACGGGGCCCCAGCAGGGAGGCCGGAGGGAAGAGTGATGAAGTGAGGAACCAAGACAGGCAATATGGGTCAGGCTAATGATTGCCAAATAAATTTAATCTGGACTAATTTTGTAGCAAGAAAGACCATCTTATTAATGACAGACCTTTTGCTTGTGCCCTCCCTTTGTTGCTTACCTGTTAAGCATGAAGAAGATATGAGCATGCAGAATAACAGAACAACAGTGGCTATGTTGATCAAAGGAGAAAAAACAGGTGGCAGCTCTACCAGCCCTCCTCAGAAATCCATCAGCCTCATTTTGGGCATCCTTACCTTCACGGTCAACACAAAGGCTGCTCTTTCCTTATTTGCCTTTAAAGCATTGCTTAGCGCTCTGGCATTCCCTTGTCAGCTTGTCACACTCTGCAGACACATATTTTCTTTTCTCCATCTTATTCCTACCCGGCATTGAATACTTCAGTCAGAATGTTTATGTGATTTTTTTTCCGGTTGTGTTTCCCCTGTTCCGGAGCAAAGAGAAAGGAGTGGGGGACATGACTAAAAGACATTTTCAAGAAGAAAGAAGAGAGAGGTGCCTGAGAGGGAGAGAGAAATGTCTTATATATAGCTGCTTATTGTGCTGTGGAATAGAAATGTCTTCAGTAGCAACTGTTATCCCCAGTGCTATGCAGCGGATCTGCTTGGGGGAGAGAGAAAGTCTACTTCAGAGAAAACAAATCTCAATGCATAATTGGAACATTTCTTCTTTCCAGATTGTTTTGTGAGAGCATGCTGCCAGAAACCATTTTTTTCCCCTTTAACTGCTTCTTTTGAAACTCTTATTATTTTTTTTTAAATTTCATTTCAAGGTTGTTTATTATTCACTCATTTCTTATTTATTGTTTGAATTATGATCCCCAATGTCTAGATGACTGAGACCATTAGGCTTCATATTACTCTGGTATGATTAGTCTTATAGCCCCTTTTTGCAAGTTCATTCAGAGCATTCCACTGGAATTGAATCTCCAGATCACCTTTCTTTGGTTTGAAGAAATTGAAGGTGTTTCTTGATGGTTTACCTCCTCCATCTTCCACCACGAAGGCTGATCTAGTCTCTTCTGTTCATATAGAGTTACTCATGAGTGACCAAGCTCATTTTCTAATGCTCATTGTGCATTTTTCTGTTTCAAAAAGGCAAAATACAAAATGTTATGAAGAAGAACCATGATACAATTAAAAAGCAGACGTAGGGCAGAAGATTTTCATCCTGACAGTCTCTGAGTCATTTAAAGAATTTTCAACTAACTTTTAATTCATTTGTTTCTTTAAACCTGGAGATTTTGTTTCTGAATTTGAATTGTGTGTGATAACAATGTATGCTGACTCATAGTCCTGCAGTAAAAAAATTTAAAAAACTACAAAAGAAATAAAATGATATATCATCTATGAGTGTAACATTCCAGTCATCTTCAAAACTACCTTTTAAATAGAAGAGTCAGGGGTGCCTGGGTGGCTCAGTGTTAAAGCCTCTGCCTTTGGCTCAGGTCATAATCTCAGGGTCCTGAGATCAAGCCCCACCTCAGGCTCTCTGCTTAGCGGGGAGCTTGCTTCCCCCCACCCCCTTCTGCCTGCCTCCCTGCCTACTTGTGATCTCTGTCAAATAAATAAATAAAATCTTAAAAAAATAGAAGAACCATTTTGAACTTATAGGAGCATCAAGCAACATTAAAATATTAATATTTTAGCTCTGTGCTCATTTCAGCTTATAGACAACATCCCATTTTCCAAAAATTACTACTTGGTTATAAAGCTAGGCATATCAAATTTTAGGACAGAACCAGAATGTTTGGACAAGTTCTGCCTCCTTGAAAATACATGGGTACCACAAATAATAATGCAAGTCCTCAGCAGTATAATCCAAAGCTACTTAGTAATGACCTGGACTGAAAATTCAAATAGCAGCATAGACGATAAAAACAGACGTGGTATAGTATTTTCTCTCCAACCAGTTTAATTGAATAATGAATGAGTTCAATATCCAGATGGGAGATCAACAGGACAGGAAAGTAATCAGGCTTCAGGGCACAATAAGACTAAATTTTGGGATGTGAAGCTCAGTGGTAGTGCTATAAAAACTTCTAGCCAGTGTTTTGCCTGTTTTAATGGAAATATAGATGAATGTCACTAAAACTGAAGATGAAAAAAATGAAAAGGTATGTGTGCATGTGTACAGAATTGAGAGGTTTCAGACAATTGAACGTAGCATGTCCTTCCCACCTTCCAGTAGTATTATGGGCTATGATTTATGGTCCCCCATTCCCGTTTTCCTATACCTATCAATGGTACTTAAAATGCATTGTATTGATTAAGATAGTTTTGAATGCAGGTGACAGAAAGCCAAACTTTTTTTTTTTAAAGATTTTATTCATTTGTCAGAGAGAGAGAGAGGGAGAGAGAGCAAGCACAGGCAGACAGAATGGCAGGCAGAGACAGAGGGAGAAGCAGGCTCCCCACCGAGCAAGGAGCCTGATGTGGGACTTGATCCCAGGACGCTGGGATCATGACCTGAGCCGAAGGCAGCCGCTTAACCAACTGAGCCACCCAGGCATCCCCAGAAAGCCAAACTTAAATTCGTTTAAACACATCATCCCACATAGGAAGTCTCATAGTAGGATAGGCATAATTGTTAGTTGATTTGTAGCTTAACTCTGTGATAAAGACCAATCTAACACCATCCTTCTGTCTGCTTTTCTCATAGTCCACTTGGTTTTTGACCTGCCTCTTATCATTTGTGTAAGACGACTATCTTTTGAGTTGTTCACTTTGGAACCCAGTCATTATGTGTGAAGAAACCCAGGAGCATGGAGAGGCCATGTGTAGATGTTTCAACAGAGAGCCTGGGTTAAGTTCTAGCTGGCAGCCGTCACTAGAGTGAACCAAACTTCAACTGATTCTAACTCCCTGTTTTTTTTCTACCTCCAATAGAGGTCTTAGATATCACAGGGAGAAGACAATCTACCCCCACCATAGCTTACTGAATTGCTGCCCCACAGAAATTTCTGAGAGATTATAAATGATTATTTTAAGCCACTGAGTTGGCACTAATTTGTTATACAAAGTCTGAGTTTTAACAGGGGACATGGGACATGGAGAGCAAAGACTAGACCTACCTAAGATGAAAGCCTACAAAAGATACCCTTACATAAAGGTAGGCTTCCCTACTGGTATCACCAGAGTTGGACAGTCTAGGTATAACTTGTCTTATGGATGCAGTTGGTGAGGATTCTTGTCTAGCACAGAGCTCTCTCAAGTTGAAGAGAAAGACAGAGGCCAGATGTTTGAAGGCCAAAGTGACAGCTAACTAAGATGACTTACAGGGACTGTGTAGAAAATAAGCAAAGCAAAAACAAAATCAGAGGTATAGTACTCCCTTAGAGACATCGAAAGAGGAAAGCATGGAGATAGATGAGTAGGGCTGGGCATCACACTGAAAGGAGAGACAGTAAGGGAAGACAGTAAGGCCACCAATTTGCTACTGTTTCACGTGGCTTGCTCTAACTTGTGGGGCCAGCACCAGAGGTGACAGTGCTATTCAACCAAACAGAATGCGAATAATGCCTCTGTTAATGAAGTTTCTCCCTTTAATCTCACTGGAGTCTACTGACTTAATCTCTGCTCTTGTTTTTTTTTAACTGAAGTACAGTTGAGATACAATTAGTTTTAGGTGTATAACATAGTGATTTGACCCCTTAATCTGCTGTCAGTCTTAGTTTCAGTTTAGCCCCAAAGGTCATATTTGGGCCTTGAGATATACCTTCCACATGGCTGGAAGAATAATCCAAAAATACATAAGTAACTGGTTATTAGTTTTTACTGAAATCCAAATACTTATGGATTATATGTATATATTCCATACATACAGTATATACATACATATACATGTATATACATGGTATATACATACCATATATACAGTATATATACATGTACATATACTATACAATATAATTTAACTAAAATTTTTCTTTTATACTGAGGTGTACTTGACATACAATGTTACATTAGTTTCATATCCTAGTGCTATAACTGTTTGTTCTCTGTATTTATGGGTCTGTTTTTGTTTTGTTTGTTTGTTTGTTTGAATCTCTGCTTTTTCCCCTCCACCTTCCTAAAGCTAAAGTATATGTGGTGTAGCTTAGACTCAATTCTCCCAGGAAGGGTTCTCAAATGACTCTTCTTTGAATTCTATATTCTTTGTCACATTATTTGGAACTTAATCATAAGCCATTTTATTTTTTAGCTTATGGTTACTTGGTTTATGTTTTTCTTATTTTTTCATTTGGATTACAAGTTGGGGTCATAGATACCCATAGAATACCTAGCATAGTGTTGAACAATAACACATACTTTTAAAAAAAAAAGATTTATTTATTTTGGACAGTGCACACATGAGCAGAGGCTGGGAGGGGCAGAGGGAGAGGGAGAGAGATAATCCTTTAAGTGGAGTCTTGCTGGGTGGGGAGCCTGACGTGGGGTTCTATCCCAGGACCCTGAGATCATAACCTGAGCCAAAAGCAAGAGCCAGCTGTTGAAACAATTGAGCCACCCAGGTGTCCTGAACAATAACACATTCTTACTAACTGCTGGATGGACTTTATAAATAAATAAATAAATATCTTTAAAAATATAAATATATATAAATATATTTAAGGATTTTATTTATTTATTTGGGAGAGAAAGCGAGTACACATGTGTGCTCAAGAGCAGGGGAGGGACAGAAGGAGAGAGAGAGAGAATCATTAACAGACTCCATGCTGTCTGCAGAGCCCAAGGGGGGTTGGGGGGTGGCAGAGCTTGATCCCAGGACCCTGAGATTGTGACCTGAGCTGAAACCAAGAGTTGGTATCAACTCACTGAATTACAAAGGTGCCCCAGTTCTGTAACTGATTTTGAATTAATTGTTTATATGGTGGAAGGTATTCATCAAAGTGTATTTTTCTTTCTTTCTTTCTTTTTTTTTTTTTTTTTTTTTTTGTTGCATATCGCTATTCAATTGTTCAAGCATGATTTGTTGGCAGGGAATGTGGAGAGTCTGAGCACAGAGGACAAAGCCAGGCCAAGAACTTGTGGTAGGATCCGGTGTGTTCTTTGGTGATCATCACAACACCACAGCTGAGCTCTCACCATGGCACTGTTCCACTCCGCTGCCAGTACTTGCCCCACCCTGCTAGACTCCCACCTCTGTGGAGGCCACAGAAGACTTAGGGGATTGACCTAGTGCATGTTTGCATCTCGCCCTTAACATTAAAAATCCTGGGACTATGTGGTTGGGTGGGCTGAAATCACATTTCAGAAAGTGGGGCAGATAATATTATCCCCTCTTTGCCTCTGCAGTGGGAGATGCCTCTTGTCTACTTTGGAATTCTTTCCAAATATGGAAAGTGCTTAGATTCTGGGAGAAAAAAAATGAAAAGAGTGTTCTTCAGAGGAAAGAAGAAGGGAAAATTAAAGATGAAATCAAATGCAAAGTGATACTTTCAATTCGTAACTTACACCGGGCATGCTTATAGGGCCTAGTTATTTGCAGTGTCAAATACATTGAAGGAAGGGTATAGTTCTGTGTGTTTGATCAGAAGTAAGGTGTCCTTTTGCAAAAGTGCTGCTGATTTTCTTCTGCCATTCTTGGACAACAGCAATTTTGACTATAATTATCGTGCAGGGTCCGCACAATTTACCTTTAGATAAAGCAATACTTGGTTGAGGTCCTTTAACTCAGTGCATTATAAAGTTTCAAAAGCACTAGTTGAGAATGAGTTAATTTATGTCTTGTATGAGGCTATATAAACAAATGCACACACATGCATGTACACACATGTTGCTCTAGAGACCGGAGGTATACATATATACCAGAAATTATAAATGATTTATAATAGAGTCCCCATATAAATCTCTAATTCGTCCTTGTTAACAAATTCATCACCTGCTCTTAGCTGAGTGAGTTGCATTTATCCTGGTTCTTATTTGTCTTTTTCTGGAAAGATTCTGCTGTTTTTCTTTTGTGCCTCCCACACTGTTTTTGACATTTGTCTTGGGAACCTACTTTGCTGTTTCAGGGCAGTATTGCTATATCCTGAAATTTCTGTGCTGCCTCAAATAGTCCCTTCCTAAGCAGTCTGTACTTTTGCTCTGTAGATAGTGGCTGTTAATCACACCTATGATCTCTGTCTGTCTGGTGGTGTCCGGTGGTCCGGGCACGCCTCCCTGTGCTCCCACCCTTCATTCTTTACTCCGCTCCTTCTGTATGGTGTGCCCTACAGTCATGGAAGAGGTTAAATTCTGACGAATTGGTTAGAAAGAATGACTCCTCCACTGTGATTTATCTAAAAAGAATTTTGTGATTACGCAGAAGTGACCTCCTCATATACTGAGTCTGTAAGTCCAGAAGTCTCATGGAAAACAGAGCGTTTTCATTATTCTCCCTAAACTGAATGATGATCTATGAATCAAATACAACCATAATACAAGCTTGGTTTTTCCCTAATCTGGGCCACCTCTTAGTAAAGACAAAGGCAGTGATGTGGAGTAGATGTTGGCAAACTGTGACCTCCCTGTTCTGCCTCCTACCACCCCCCCCCCCCCCCCCACCAACCACCACAGCTAAATCAGCCCTGCTGGTTGTTTTGTTAAATAGAGTTTACTTGGAATGCAGCCACACTGCCCTGTTTATGTGCTGTCTGTGGCTGCTTTTGCACCACAATGGGAGAGAAAGAGGATTGCCAGGTAAAATATAGGAAGCCCAGTAAAATTTGAATTTCAGATAAACAACAAATATTGCATAGGACATACTTAACACTAAAAAATTATTTGTTGCTTCTCTGAAGTTCAGATGTAACTAAGTATTCTACATTTTTATTTGCACAGTCTGGCAGTCCTACATAGAGACTGTAGGGCCCACAAAACCTAAAATATTTACCACCTAAACTTTTACAGGAGAAGTTTGCCAAATGCTGATATGGAGGTAAGATTTTTGAACTGATCAGCAAAAACATCTGAGTGTTAGGTCTTTTTGTTATAAATTGGCCCTCTAACCTTGGGTTAGATACTAGTTTTCATCTCTACCAGTTAGTCTGATGATGCATGCTCATCTGCTTCCCAGGGTTGTTTGGAGAGTATTGAAGGTGGCAATGCACTTAGATGGGCACATGGATGGTAGGGGATGGAGTTTGCACTAGGAGGCAAGGGTGTATTAACATTACATTATGGATCCTTAGTTTACAATTTTGCTTCCATTGATCTCTTTTGTTTCTAGTCTCGGTTTTTCCTCCAAGAAGAAACAGTTGCACAAAGTTTGGTGCTAGCTAGAAGGAACCCTGATAGTTAGATATCATTCATGAAACCCAGCTAGCTGAACAGGTACCAAATGCAACCTCAACCCTATCTTTTTATTTCTTTAATGTATCTCTGTACTAGCTATTTATTCTATGAATTTTTTATTATTTGAATTAGGAATGCAGGTAACTCCTTTATTGCTGTCTCGAAAAAAATATCCGTCTTTAGGAATCATACATGGGAGTGATCAATCCTCTTTTGCATTTTGATAGCCTGGCATTAGTGAAGAGCAGAGGCTTCCTTTCAAAGCTGTGATGGCCCTAAGAATTCATTTCTGTACAGGAGCAGAATGAAACAATATGAAGAACAGAAAAAGAGGAAGGGGGCCAATGCTAAGTGTTATGCCTCCTTCAGAGAATTATTCCCAGCTACCTAGTATCCTCCTGTAAAACACTGAACTAGAAGCTCACCAAATTACTGCCTCTTGCTGCAGTAAAAAAAAAATTGAGGTGACTTAGTTCCACTTAAAAAAATATCTGTGCTAACAGAAACTTCAGGTAGTCTTGGGTGCTATCTTCTGTGCTCCCATAGCATAGTAAATGTAGTTTTATTGTAGCCTAATATTTTTCGCCATGTGTTTTTCTAGTTGGTGGTGATTATATTCATGTTATAAATTTATATTCATCCCCATATCCCCCCGCACTTATTGTACTAGGAGGCACTAGATAAACGGTGATAGAATGAACGAAAGAAATTTCAAACTGATACAAACATTTTTGTGCTCTAAAATTCTTTACTGCTTCACTTCAGCCTGTTTTCTATAGTAATTATTCAATGGCTTGATCATAGTTTGATGTGAGGTATTTAATTAGAATTATAATCTGACTCATATTCCTCATCACCCTTTCCTCTTTCTCCTGTGTTTGTCTCTCTGATTTACCAGCATGGATTCCAGTCTTGTCTCAGTGTGACTAAGTCCTAAGTTGGTGACTGTAAACTCTATACTTCTTTTCTACTTGCCAGTCCTGGATATCTCTCCTGGGATGTCGGGCTGATGCCGCACACGACGTATGCAAGGTGTGCTAGAAAACGAGGTGGGCTTGGAGGCAGAAGACCGATTCCTAATTCCACCTTTTCCATTAATTGGCTGGGGAGATTTGGCAAGTCATTTAGATTCTCTGAGAGTCAAATTCCTTAACCTAACAGGAGGCAGTGGCTGCGATGATGGGTCCCCATACAGAACACAGTGCAGCTCTGTAGAGTTCCGAAACAGGACAGAAGCCATCCTAAGTGCTTAACATTGGCTATGTGTTACTTATGCGAGGTTGTGGAAATGTAGAACTTATAGGAAATTCATGAAAAATGTGTTGTAATTCTCTCAGGCAGTTCTCTGAAGCAGTAAGAGGGAGTGTCGGTTTAGAAGGAAAGCTGTTTGTATTTTGCCATTGTAGTTCCCCTGGTGATGAAGTAAAGCCTTGGTATCACCGGACTGCAATGGAAGCCCCTGCACTGGGCATGACTCATGTTGCTGCTTGGCCAGTTTTGAAGAAAAGCCTCTGTCAGCACTTTGCCTGAGGGTCACTCTGCCTTGCAAGGCTGCTTCATCTTGAACAGCTTGCTTCTGGACATACTACTCCTCATTATGGCCTCCAGTAACCCAGTTGCTAAGACCGGGAGATACTGGAATGTGAACACATAGGCCACTTCGCAAGAAGTACATGTCATCAGAGCATGGGCCTGCGGCTGTGTGTCTTTAGGTCGAGATGGGTGGTCTGCCTTGAATGGGACTTGGCATCGCAGCATGCAAAGTTATTAACTTCCTGGAGCTATTCCTTGGGAATAGGATATTGTGTTTTGATACCAAATATGTCAGAATGTACCATTTGTTTTAATGTACAGTTTTTTTCTAGGTTCCTTTTCTGATACTTTTTTTTTTTTTTTTAAAGAAATGAAATGGAAAGCTTTTCACCCAGAGCTAACTTGAACCTTTCTGAGTATGATCTTGTCCATGCCATGTCTGGTCTTTATTACCAGGCCAACCACCCCCACACAGTGAACCTATGACCTCATGGAGGCAGGTCACACACAGACTCTGGTGTTCATGGATGGTGGCTTTATAATTCCACTGGTGTGTTCCTTCCTCATTATCACTGTGATCATAGCACAGCCCCACTCCAAATTTTTAACTGTGTGACTTGAACTTGAAAATATCTCTGATTTGAGGATTGCTTTAGGTATGTGAATTTGAGGCATTTATGGGATTTACAGGTGTGGTACCCTGTTGGAAATTGGAAGCATGTACTCGCAGCTCAGGGAAGATTTCTGAGCTGGAAATATGAAATTAGGATTCACCAGTGCTATATAGCTATTGAGATGATTAAAGTAGAAGAGATCATGTAGGACATGTGTGGAATGAGGATGGCATCTGAGAAAATGGAGAAGCATTTAATGGGTAAGCTGAGCTGAGAAGATCAAAAGTTATCCTTAGAAGAGTCATTTGCTTCCTATTAAGATAGGCTCTGCCTGAGAGCTGTTTTTCAGCTTGCCTTCTGAATGTAGGCCCTGGCTACTTCTACCCCCTTTCTTATTAATCACAATATTGAAATGCTCTCTGTTGAATTTGTTACCAACTCCTTATTGACCTTAGTCCAGAGATAGAGAATTCCTCCTTATTGATCATTGGCTCGATCCCAGCTGATATTTTTTGAGATCTTCCTTAGAAGATTTGTACTTCATAGCAGTTAGAGACAATTCACATCCCAAATATGAAGTTTGGATTTCATATGAGTAGAGCTTTGGTTCGCAACTGGGTGGCAATATTCCTCTCCATGGGACACTTTTTAAGACATTTAAAATTTTCACCACTGTGTGTATATGTGTATGGGGATG
Organism: Mustela nigripes; assembly: GCF_022355385.1. Classification (NCBI taxonomy): domain Eukaryota; kingdom Metazoa; phylum Chordata; class Mammalia; order Carnivora; family Mustelidae; genus Mustela; species Mustela nigripes. The sequence continues at coordinate 86,498,925 of NC_081568.1, forward strand.
CTACTGGCATTTGGTTGGTAGAAATCAAGGATGCTACTAGACATCTTACAGAACACAGGATAGCCCCCTGCAATAAAGAATTATCTGGTCCAAAACATCAGTAGTGCCACTTTAGAGAAACCACATATGAAGATACGTTACTGAAAGATTTTTTGAACAAAAAAAGTTGTATCCCCGGATTTGTATATATGTACATATGTATGTATGTATGTATGTATTTTTTAAATTTTATTTTACTTTTTCACTGTTCCAAGATTCATTGTTTATGCACCACACCCAGTGCTCCATGCAATATATACTCTCCTTAGTACCCACCACCAGGCTCACCTATCCCCCCAGCCACCTCCCCTCCAAAGCCCTCAGTTTGTTTCTCAGAGTCCACAGTCTCTCATGGTTCATCTTCCCCTCCAATTTTCCCCAACTCCCTTCTCATCTCCATCTCCCAATGTCCTCCATATTATTCCTTATGCTCCATAAGTAAGTGAAACCATATGATAATCAATTCTCTTGCTTGACTTATTTCACTCAGCATAATCTCTTCCAGTCCCGTATATGTTGATACAAAAGTTGGGTATTCATCCTTTCTGATGGAAGCATAATATTCCATTGTATATATAGATCGTATCTTCTTTATCCATTTGTCTTTTGAAAGGTATCTTGGCTCTTTTGACAGTTTGACGATTGTGGCCATGGCTGCTATGAACATTGGGGTACAGGTGGCCCTTCTTTTCACTTCATCTGTATCTTTGGGGTAAATACCAGGCAGTGCAATTACAGTGTCATAGGGTAGCTCTATTTTTAATTTCTTAAGGAAATTCCATGCTGTTTTCCAAAGTGACTGCACCAACTTGCAATCTCACCAACAGTGTAAGAGGGTTCCCCTTTCTCCACATCCTCTCTAACACTTGTTCACTGTCTTGTTAATTTTTGCCATTCTATCTGGTGTAAAGTAGTATTTCAATGTGGTTTTGATTTGAATCTCCCTGATGGCTAATGATGATGAACATTTTTTCATGTGTCTGATAGCCATTTGTATGTCTTCTTTGGAGATGTATCTGTTCATGTCTTCTGCCCATTTTTTGATGTGATTATCTGTTTTTTGAGTGTTGAGTTTGAGGACTTCTTTATAGGTCTTGGATATCAGCCCACTGTCTTTAGTGTCATTTGTGAATATCTTCTCCCATTCTGTGTGATTGATTCTTGCCTCATGTTGAGGTCTTTTATCCATTTTGAGTTTATTTTTGTGTATGGTGTAAGAGAATGGTTGAGTTTCATTCTTTTATACATAGCTGTCCAATTTCTCCAGCACCATTTATTGAAGAGACTGCATTTTTTCCACTGGATATAGAACCAGAAAAGACCCTGAATCGCTAAGGAAATGTTGAAAAAGAAAAACAAAACTGGGGGCATCATGTTGCCTGATTTCAAGCTTTACTACAAAGCTGTGATCACCAAGACAACATGGTACTGGCACAAAAGCAGACACATAGACAAATGGAATAGAGCAGAGAGTCCAGATACGGACCTGCAAATCTATGGTCAAATAATCTTCAACAAAGCCAGATTTGTATTTAAAAAATTACTCTGCTACATGAAAAGTAGTTTTGTGGCAAGGTTGGAAGGAGAAGAATGGATACAGGGTAGGACGCCACTGGTTTCTTGAGTTATTGTGATAGAAGTGAAGATGGAGAGAAGCAGATGGTATCAAAATATGTTTTGGGCTAGAAATGTCAGCACTTGTCAGTGATTAAATGTGAGCATTGAGCAGAGAAATGAATCATGCTGGACTCTCAGATTTCTGTCTTGAGAATCTAAGGGAATATGTATAGAATGAGATGGGGAAAATGGGCAAGAATGAGTTTGGAGACTGAGTTTAAGAGTTCTGTTTGAGGTCTATTAAGTTTGAGATGCCTGTGTGAATTTCAAATTAAGCAGGCAGTTGGATATATATCAGTTAGAAATTCAGAATACTAAAAATGTGGCAGCACAAATCATATTTCTACATCCTAAAAGAAGATATGACATGTTTAAGAGGCAAATACTTTGACTAAGAGATAGCTCAACCTGCCACTTGTGCCAATCTGGACAATACGTTTCCTGTCTCTGATGATATCAGTTCCCCAATATGTGAAAGAAATGTATTAAACTAGATTAGTGTTTTTCAACCAGTTCAGCCCCAACAATTCCTTTTATTAATTTTCTCTCATTAGCCCCATGTTTTGAGTTAAAAAAATTATTTGTTTATTTAATTTATTTACTTATTTATTTTTTTATGAGAGAGTGAGAGAGAATGTGGGGAAGGGAGCATAAGGAGAAGGACAGAGAGAATCTCCAGCAGACTCCCCACTAAGTGGGGAGCCCAATGCAGAGCTCAATCCCACAACTCTGAGATCATGACCTGAGCCAAAATTAAGAATCAGCTGCTTAACTGACTGAGCCACCCAGGTGCCCCTTCAATTTTTTTAAAAAAATCATCCTACTATATTGCATTCACTAAGAAATCATACACTATGATGTACACATACATCTATGTCATGAATGTTTTTCTATTTTAATGTATTGTCCACATTTTAAAACTTTGATAATTATGTCTTGTTGGGTAAGATGGTATATACTCTCAGAAATGAAGTTTTAATGCTGCCATCCTGATCAGTAGCTTCTCTCTCTTGCTGTCTTTTCCAGTCCGGGGTCAGTTATACATTGGATGTGTTTAGTTTTGATCCCGAGATCTCCTGGCTTATGACTATATATTTCCTTTGAAGATTTTATTTATTTTTTTGACAGCGAGAGAGATCACAAGTAGACAGAAAGGCAGGCAGAAAGAGAGGGGAAGCAGGCCCCCTGCTGAGCAGAGAGCCTGATGTGGGGCTTGATCCCAGGACCCTGAGATTATGACCTGAGCTGAAGGCAGATTCTACCAACTAAGCCACCCAGGCACCCAAAAGGTTTATAACTATATTAATAAATCTGAAGCGACTATTATATATAACTAATCAAACTTCCGATCGATAATGGAGAACCAGGACTCTATTACTCTTCTACATAGTACTACACATATCTGATAAAATTCCATGCAAAAGCAAAGATATTCTCATTGTGTCTGATATTCTCATTGTGAGCAAATATTCACTTTTTTATATTAAAAATATATTTTTTAAAGATTTTATTTATTTGTCAGAGAGATAGAGAGAGTACAGACAGGCAGAGTGGCAGGTAGAAGCAGAGGGAGAAGCAGGCTTTCTGTGGAGCAAGGAGCCTGATGTGGGACTTGGTCCCAGGACCGTGAGATCATGACCTGAGCCAAAGGCAGCCACTTAACCGACTGAGCCACCCAGGCATCCCCTATATTAAAAATATTTAATAATTGTTTTTGTTACATTCACTGGTCCCACATGGAAACCACTGCACTTGATTAATATCAATTTCAAGATCCTGTAGCTATATACTTATTTTGCTACTAGATGTCAACTTTTAGCATTGCAATTCTTTAGCAGTGGAACTTTATTAATAATTTCAAGATGGTGTCAATTTCTTTGTATGTCAGGGTTTTATTAAGTAAAATTATCTCAATTTCTTATTAAAATAATTACAGAATATTGTATCCTATAAATCAAATATGTATGCAGAGAGGTGGGCTTAGGTTTTAGGACAATAATCTGAAAATAATCATGCTTGAGGAAGAGGCAGGCACTGGTAAGGTAGTAGGAAATCACAGCCCTTATTGTTGATAATGAAGAAAAAATCCAGGTAGGTATAATGCCACAGCATGAATATATAGGAAATGATAATAGGCAAGCAGACAATGCAAAGAAATCCCTAAGCCAAATGTCAGAAGCACAGAAAAAGCAGGTCTTTGTCATTCCAGGTAGGAAGTAGACCTTCAGGGAATCTGGGGTATAGTTAATGGGGCCCTAGTCCTAGAGCAACTGACCTCTTGGCAGTTATTAGCATTGGGAGTTTGGCACAAAAAAAGCTAGATAAGGGACAAGTATCTGAATAATTCTATCAGCTGACATCTCAACCCTTGGAGAAGGCTCCACTTATTAGAATGTGGAATCAAGGTCAAAGCTAGAGGAGTGAGTGTAATGATGCCAAGTCCCCACCTTGTAACAGCAAGCGGCAGAAATGCAGTCTGATGTAGTTCAAGAGAAGTGGAGATTGTAGAGTCGTATAATTTATCCAGAGTGGTTGGTGGTTTTAAATGTCCACATGTGCTTTGCGGACAATGGACCTAATTCCCCTCTCCCTGAGTGTGGGCTGAATTTAGTGGCTCATTCAAGTGAATAGAATACAGTGGCAGTACGGTGTGTGATTTTGGACTGCGACTTCTTATTTGCTCTCATTCTTAGTCACTCACTCTGGGGGAATCATGTCATGAGGATACTCAGACAGCCCTTGTGGAAAGACCCGTTTGGCAATGAAACAGGGCTTTCTGCCAATGACCATCTTTGGAATAGATCCTCTAGCTCCAGACAAACCTGCAGCATGACCCATCACTGAGCTCAGTCATGTGAGATATCCTGAGCTAGACTCCAGCAGCTAAAACAATCCCAGGTTCCTAACTCTCAGAAACTGTGGGAAATGACATACAACATATTGTTTAAAGTTGCTAGACTTTGGAGTAATTTGTTTTGCTGCAATTGATAACTCATAAAGGGGGACACTTCCAGGCATGGCTAGATCCTGGAACTCAAATGCTGAAGTCAGTGCACCATGTTATTCTCTGTTGTTTTCTTTATTTTTTGTTGTTGTTTGTGTTTTGTCCTCAAAGTCGCTCTCTGCACCTGGCATAGGAGATTGCTTCAGGTAATCATAAGCGCTTATCTTTATGGCTTGTGATTTAAAAGAGGGATTGTTTTTTTCTAGGGTTCATATATGACAACTTCAGAGAAAGTTCTTTTCTCTATTGAGTCACATGTCCACCGGCCTTCCTGTCACAGGAGATATAGAATCATTATGTGAGTCAGCTCTTGTACCTACTCTTGTGGCCACACATAGAGTCTCATTGTTAACATCCTTCACCCAACCCCAGGGTATGTGGGAGAGGCAATTCTCTCATAAGCAGGGTGCTATTGCCAGTGGAAAGGAGTTAGGAGTGTGGGTGAGGAGAAAACAAGAGATATTTGGCACATTGGAGCAAAAATGGGCGGGGTTATATACAAAGAAGATTCTGTTTTTTGTTTTTGTTTTTTTCATTTACAACTACCCTTTCAGAGCAATCTTGATAATGTCAAATACACATATGTTGAAAAAATTCTCATTATCAACTTAAAATACAGTAGTAGCACCATTGCTACCATCTAGCAATCTTACATATTCCAGATGAGCTCAAGAACCAAGAAGTAGATAGATGTAACAATAGAATGTTCTGTTTTGTTTTCAAGAGCAAGGGAGAGAGAGAGAGAGTGCGTACGTGCAAGTGAGAGGGGAGCAGGAAGAGGGAGCAGGGAGGGGCAAAAAGAGAGGGAGAGGGAGAATCGTAAGCAGGCTCCGCGCCCAGCACAGAGCCTGATGCAGCTCTCCATCTCCTGACCCTGAGATTATGATGGGTGCTGAAATCAAGAGTCAGACAGTTAACTCAGTGAGCCACCCAGGTGCCCCATAGAATGGGTTTTAACAAGAGCTATGTCCTCTGGTTCTGTTTCTGAGTCCCATTTTTTTTTTAACCCACAATTTTTAGAAACTGAATGTATAGCACAGGATAAAACACTCTGGGAGCTCACCGTGTCCATAGCCCACTCCAGAGAAGCAGCTGCCAGTGTCTCCTAATGCATATCTAATAATGAAAACAATGGATATAATCCATTGTGTTTATATTTGCTGTATGCTCCAGGCCCTCCTCTTAAGTGCTTCTGTCAGTCAGGGTTCAACTAGATGAGCAGAACCAGTAGAAGATTGCATGTGTATATTCTTCCCCAAGCTCACTCAGCATTAGAGTAGCAAACATATGACTCACTTCACTTTGAAAATTTTAGAGAGCAGATCTATAGGGATATTCAGCAAGTCAGTCTGGCAGGGGCGTCCAGCATCTTTGTGGTCCACTGTGGCCTCCTCCAGCTAGCGGGCCACCCTCAAGTCTTCACAAGGGGAATGCACGACCCAGGTGGTATTTATCCCTAACAGGTCACAAGTTGACTTACCCAGTAGCCCTCCTGTTTGGCCCATCCTAGGCATCACCTGGGAGTCTGTGGAGCATGTAGACGGTCAGGCACCACCCACTCCACAATCCAAATCTGTAATTTAATAAGAGCCTTCACTGATTTGTGTGCACATTAAAATTCAACAGAATACATTTAATTCAGGCATAACAGGCTGCATCTGAACATGTTCCAGATCCTTTTCCTTGATGATGATAGTCCTAAGGGACGCATAGCTTCATTCCACCCACTCTGTGAGCCTCTGCTTTGCCTCCCGCATGGAGAAAATATGATAACTGGGTCAGAAGAGCTGGCCCATGAACGCTGGGCAACATTCTAGCTCCCCACGGACGCTGGCATTGGGGACGCTGAGCCTTCTTAAATTTTTTGTATTTTGATATCATCCTCCATTAACTGAGGAACATGAGTGTATGACTGTCCTTGCAAGCTAATGGATTGTGACAAATAGCCTGGGTAATTTAATTTGCAAAGCCACAGGGATTATAACTATAGTAAATTAAATATGGGAAGAAGGGCTTTTAGGAATAGGTACACTGAGAGCAACAGGAAGCTGTTGACCACAGATAAACCACTCCCGAATACAATAACTTTTGCCCTTTTCTGTGGATGAAAATAGCCCACAGGCCTCCCTGAAAAGGAACTCTGGCTCTTTCTGTTTTGCAGAATGTATAATACATAATGGTGATAAGGATGGCTGAGTCATAAGAGACAAGGCTTAGCTGCCTACAGCATACTGATTAGGAAGGTTTAACATGTTTAAAAGATTTTCGATAAATATGATGACAATAATAGATAATTTGGAGCTTACATAAAACGTTGTCTCTCTGAAAAAACAGATTTTCTGGCATGACTCATTCTCCAGGCCTCTAGAGTACAAGGTGTACTGAGATGCTCAGCACTCCCCCCCACCCCCACGGAGAGTGTCTCCCGCAGCGCTGGGGGAAGCAGCCACAGGGGCTACTCAGTCCTTTCCTATCACCATGCCTTATTCTTCCCAGCTGGATTCATTAAATTCACTCTCTCAAGGACCTGAAATGGGGCACATAACCTTTTGTGGGTCTCTGTTAAGCATATGAGTTGAGAAGCCATATGAAGATGGGTCTGCGTCTGCTAAGGTTTACCAAAGCACAGAAAGTTGACTGTAGACAAAGCATGAAGTAAAAATCCCCCAGGCTCATGATATGGAAAGCAAAACTTCCTCAGTTCCTATCACTTGTTCTAATCCTTCTTGAGGTCCTATTATGTTACCTGCTTTGGATACCATGAAACACATAGTCCTGCCCCCAAATTATACTACATTTTTCGTTAAACTAATTTGAGCAATGTCCGCTCCTTGAAAGTGGTAGTTCCTTGTTGAAGTCAAGAGGCTTTTCTCTATTAAAATATACGATGATCCCTCATATTTTATCAGTAATAGGTCATGGTGGCTATGGGACAAAATGGGCTACAGAGGACAGAGCATAGCGGAAGAACTTGTCACAGTCATCTGGGCCAGACTGGCAGCCGAAGGATGGTGATGTGATGGTAGATCACAGATATCAGGTTGGAGTCCCAGGCAGAGGTCAGTGACTGAAAGCACATGATGGCTAGGGGACCTAGGAATGTGTCTGGCTCAGTGTTCATGCTGGGCATAGGGAATAGGCTTAGGGTGATTTGGAAATAGCACCTGAGGTTGGGGTGCAGGTTGGGCAGGTCGGCCCTCCAACCATGAAGGGGATAGCTCTGCCTGATCACAGCAGCTACTCTAGCATAGGTGAAGGGTGCTGTGGCCCAAGAGATCACGGCAAAGGCTTGTGCCCGCTTCGGTCCACCAGAAACATAAGAGATCACAACTTCATGTCTTCTAGCTCTGCGATTGAGTAATTTTCTTTGGAGAGCAGGCTCTTTCTTTCCAGGCTACTTTTGCAGCAGCTATCCATTAATGTGGTTTCGTTAGGGTCTGTAAATCTTTCTGGAAAGAACCCACTTCCTGGAAAAGAACCCACTATAATTCTATTGTTTCTGTTGTTCTTTTCCAAGGTCGGTCTAATCTTGCTTGTGGCTTGCTCATACCCATTTGATACTTGGTCCAGTTGGTAGCTCTCAGGTCCAGGTTATGTTGACCAATGCTTTTTTCTTTATTAACTTTGGAGATAGTCTTAGGGAAAGCTGTGGATAACTATTGAGGATACATTTAAATTAACTCTAAGTAGAGTCTGTAAATTCACAAGTGTTTTTATTTTTGTTTTGTTTTTTTCCCCCTGATGTCTGTGACTCTATAGTGAGGAGAAAGTAAATGTCCTGGGGGCTATGTATACGCATGGATGTGTGTATTGGTACAAATTTCAGAGAAACCAAGAGAAAGTGTTCTGAAAAATGTCTCAGAAATTTCAAATTTTTAAGTTTCATGCACTTAAAAGTGGGAATGTTCAATGTTATGGCATTTATTAAGGTGGGACTAATTTTAGCTATTCAGTTGTGTTAGACTTTATCCCTGCTGTCAACTTTTGACTTGCTATTTATTACTCTGATTTTAATATAATAAATTAAATTTTGACAGACAATTTTAGATCATATCTTCCTTTTCAGAAGTATATAATTGTTGACAGCCTCTGACAAATAATCATGTGTATTATGCATTAACATCAAATATCTATGTAAAAAAAGAAACAGGTTCCCATCTACTTTAGTCAAATGGCCTTTCATTTCTTAGAATTTATTGTGAAATATTCATTTGTTTGACAAACATGTATTAAGTATGTACTGTATTGGCATCATGCACAGGGACAAAGCTCAAATCTTCAGAAAGTATAACATTGTAATTCAGAGCAAGGGCTTTAGAGCTGGGCTCCCTCAGAAGCAAATCCTGGGACAAGAGCTTGCACACTCTTGGTTCATGAAGGAAGTGCTTCCCTGGGAGACAAATAAAGGAGTTGGGTAGCAGATCAATAGGAGGAGAAAATGAAGCAAGAGTATGATCTCAGGCAGAGTGTCACACAGGTAGGCTTCACCCTGAACCCATCCACCCCACAATAGTCCATAAGGAGGCATCTCAAGGGAGCTGGGCAAAGCATTGTATTATTTCTTAAAGAGTCACTGTTTAAAAGTGAACAGAAAGCCAGAAATTAACAGGTAGTAGAGAAAAATCTCTAGGATAAATATGAAAGAACAAAGCAAGCCAAAGAAGTGAGAAAGGAAGAATACATAGAATCTAATCTTTTAATTAATGTCTTCCAACATAAGAGAAGATACTATATCCATGAATAATAGGCTATCAGAAGGGATATATAGGAATCAAAGAAGAGTTCTAAATTAAAAAGATGATGGCTCAAATATTTTAGTAGAAGGTTTAAAAGGTAAAGTTGATATTTTCAAGAAAGTAGAACAAAATATAGAGAAACAGTAAGAAAATTAGAAAATCAAACCTGATTGTTGTCATCTGATGAGTTATAACTCAAAAAAAAAAAAAAGAAAAGAGAGAGAGAGAAAAGGGATTAAAGGAAAATTTTCAAAGAAATATGATAATTTAGAAAAGCAGATAAACACGAGCCTTCAGATTTTAAAGGTCTTCCGGTGTACTCAGACCAATGAATGAAAAATGATTTACAAGAAAGTATGCTCTTATAAAATTTCAGAATATTGGAAATAAAGAAAATATTTTTTGATAAGTTAGAAAGGGGAGAAGATTATATACAAAGGTTAGTGAATACGAATGGCATTGACTTCTCAACAGCAACATTGGATGCAAAATGCCAATGGAACAATGCTTTCAGAATATTTTGCAATAGCAGGACATGTGCATGGTTGTTAAAGTCATTGCATGGGTCCCAGTCCCTTAACACCAAAAGTGATTTGGTTATGGCATACCTGAAAGTTATTTCTCACATCTTCATGGCACCCAGTAATCACACAGAACAGTTTTTGAAAAAGGAGCCCTTCTGCCTGTAGGCTCTTCTTCCCAATCTTTATTAGAGCTGAAAAGTGTTGACTTACCCCAACTCAAATCCACTGTTAGGGACTGTCACAGGTATTCAAAGACAGATCCTTCAGGAAAGTGGGAGTGTGGAAGGCAAGGGGCAGTATGCAGCTTCCAGAGCTGGAGGAACAGCTCTGTGGTAAGAAAATGGGAATACTGGCCATGATAGGACCTGAGGGCACGAGGAGATGGTTTGGGGATAAAGAGAGAGGTGAAGTTCTCCTTCCCTTCTTTCCTCTGCATCCAGCTTCCATGTCCCATACCCCTTCCCTTTCTAGCTTCTGCTCTATCTCTGGATGGAAGAGACAGAGTTAGGGCCCCAGGTGGTACAGAGAATGGGTGTGCCCTCCTTTCTTTTTCCTTCAGCTCACTTGGCAGCAACGAAGGAGAGAGTAAGTAGAAAGTAAGAGTTGAGTGTGGAGTTAGAGTCAGGAGAAGAAAGAGGGATGTGCATAGGGGTTTCCCCCTACTACCACTTCAGTAAGACAGACCTTTTCATCAAACAGTTCTTGATGAAGGGGATGAAGAGCTGATGCTAACGGGGCTACAGGTGTGAAGGAACAGCAGAATCTCTGTGTGGTGCACAGGAAGACCATCTCCCAGCAGCCTGGCAACCATGAGGAGGTGGTAAAAGAAAGACTATTTCTGGCTCCAGCTGCTATACTGGGACTTGCATTCTTATATAAGTAAAGTACATAAAGAAGGTGCAGAGACTTGGAATTTTTCTTCAAGGTCATCCTTCCCCTCCCCCCCCTTTCTTCAGCTACTGATGACAGGAGCACTTTCTAAGTTTCTGAACATAGAGCATCATATGAAATCTCAGTCTAATATAGGTTTTCCTCTTTTTAAAGTAGCCACAGAAATACAGTGCACAAACCAAGGATGAAGTCATTAGGCAGATCCCAAACACCTATAGATTAAGAATTAGAGTTACTTTTCCTTCAGCCACATGCAGTCATAAACCATTAAAATATTAATTACAATTCTATTCACAAAGTATTCCTTATTTCTTTACTTGGTCTTTGGCTCCCATCCCTAGTTTTATGGTGTGGATGACTTGAGGTGTTGTGTATTTAGCTGGGAGGCACAAGCAGACTAGGATTTGGGGTCTGGTTTCAGAATGGTTAGACACTTGCTGCTCCTCTGGTTCCTGCCCACCTCCTTGGAGAGTCCAGAGCAATTCCAAGGCCATATGGGGGCAGAAGGAACAGCGTACTAGCTTCCTGTACTGGACTGGAAAAGGGTTTCAAAGGGTTTGTGGATGTTACATGGCAGGGGTTAGAATTAGAATCCTACTTCTATGGTTTTCTCTGTGGTTGAATTCAGTGTCAAGTGTGGCATTAAAGAGAGAGCAAGGGGATAGATTAGGGGGTATATAGACTCAAGTGTGTACTATTTGTGGTATTGATTGGATCTTGTCTGGAAAAGTCATGTTAAGCTTTTAGGCCTTTTTTTAATTAAAAAAATGAGAGAGAATCAATTATATAGAATGGGTGTAGAAATATATTAGAAGTTAGGAGACTTTCATGTTCATCTTGACTTTGATACTAACCAGTTTTTTCACTTTGGGCAAGTCCCTTTGGTCTTGGTTTTACTGTTTTTAATCGAACCAGTTGCATTTGATGAACTCTGAAGTTCTTCCCTTTCCTTCTATACTTTTTTGGATAAAGACTGTTGGACAACAGAAATACTGAAGCAATTAAGAATGGAAGGGTAACAAAGAAGACATACAGATGGCCAACAGTCTCATGAAAAGATGCTCAACATCTCTGATCATTAGGGAAATAGAAATCAAAACCACAGAGATACCATCTCACACCTGTCAGAAAAGCTAAAATAAAAACCCCAAGAAACAACAAGTGTTGGCAAGGATATGGAGAAAAAGGGACCTTTGCATGGTATTAGTGGGAATGCAAGCTGATCTAACAATTGTACTACTGGTATTTACCCAAAGAATACAAAAACATGAATTTGAGGGGATACGTGCACCCCCATGTTTACAGCAGCATTATCTACAATAGTCAAATTATGGAAACAGCCCAAGTATCCATCATTTGAGGAATGGATAAAGAAGATGTGGTATGTGTAAATATGTGTGTGTGTGTGTGTGTGTGTGTGTAGGTACACATAGACACACAGTAGAATATTACTCAGCCACAGAAAAGAATGAAATCTTGCCATTTGCAATGGCATGGAGGGAGCCAACGAGTATTATGATAGGCAAAATAGGTCAGGAAAGACAAATACCATATGCTTTCATTCATATGTGGAATATAAGAAACAAATGAGCAAAGAGAGAAATAAGAGAGAGGGTTGCAAACCAAGAAACAGACCCTTCACACACTGATGGTCACCAGAGGGGAGAAGGGTGGGAGGATGGGTGAAACAGGTGATGGGGATTAAGGAGGGCACTTGCTGTGATGAGCACCAGGTGTGGTATGGAAGTGCTGAGTCACTGTATTGTACACTTGAAACTACTATTACCCTGTATGTTAACTAACTGGAATTCGAATAAAAAATTTTTTAAAAATGCAAGGGTAAGAAAAGCAAGGGATTAAGAGGGTGAGGCACATGTCACAGTAGAGGAAGGGTCCAGGGGAAGGAGGAGATGAAAAAATTTAGTTTTTTCTATTTATAGGAAAGCCATATATGATTGACTGGATGTTCATAGAAATGATTTGAGGAGTAGAAGAATAGTTACAAATAAGTTGATCTCCCTGATATGAGGAAGTGGTGATGCAACATGGAGGCTTAAGTGGGTAGAAGAAGAATAAATGAAACAAGATGGGATTGGGAGGGAGACAAACCATAAGTGACTCTTAATCTCACAAAACAAACTGAGGGTTGCCGGGGGGAGGGGGTTTGGGAGAAGGGGGTGGGATTATG
>NC_081568.1:86512023-86512892 GCF_022355385.1 Mustela nigripes
AAAAAAAAAAAAAAAAAAAAAAAAAAAATAAAAAAAAAAATAAAAATAAAAAAAATAAAATAAATAAAATAAATAAAGGAACTTGGAATAGAAAAAAAAAAAATAAAAGGATATTAAAAAAATACCCACAAAACTTTCTGTGTGACAGATCCCACAGGTCCTAGTTGTCTGAGGAGAACTTATACAGGTGCTTATACATCCAGCACTGAGGTTAGATCACCTATGTGTGATTTTCAAAGGAGATAGTCAAGGACAATATGCATTTTTGAGAGTAAGAAAGGTTGATATTTAAAAGGCTAAGAGAAAGAGTATTTTTGGTGAATCATCTGTGAGAGGGATTCACCACCTACTCCCAACACCAGAAGAGTATTGGGTGCTTCCCTCTCCCTTCAGCCTAGCAGGAAGGCCTGTAAGGAGACCAGCCAGAAAGCGTGATAGGTGTCCCTGGATTTGGGGGCAACACTGGACTGCTGCCCGAGAGACTGTGGAAAATAGACTCTGTATGAAAGACTGGCTGCGGCCACACATAAAGGCAGGGCAAGAGCAGAGTCTGCACGTTCATTGTTTGGCACATAAACTTCCCATGGGCCAAGCGGGTGTCATGAAAGGGACAGGTTGGCACTTTCTGAACAGCCTCAGCCAAACTGACAGGATTCTGGAAGTATGAGGCCGTGAGGTTCTTTACAAAGACAGGAACTGATGTGAGGGAGGCAGCAATAGGTCAACTGAGGGAAATGCATTAGGGACTTCTGAAATACCCACATGTGCCCCTAGAAAAAGAGTTAGTTTTGGTTACCCATCAAATAACCAAGAGCATCAACCCTGAACAAGTCAAGTATGTCTTTTTTTTTTTTTTTTTTTTTTTTTTT
>NC_081568.1:86512992-86589114 GCF_022355385.1 Mustela nigripes
TTTTTTTTTTTTTTTTTTTTGTCTTTGTATCTTTTTTCCTCCCCTCGTTATAATCATGGGGATTTGGGTGTGGGATAGGGAGAGCTGATAGAAGAATTGGGTTTATTCTCCTTCCTTTCTTCCAACAGGTCTTTAGACTCAGACAGGCCCAAGCTAGGGGAGTATAGTTTGCTGCCCTATTTTAAAATATAATTTTGGGTTATTATGAGAGGACTAAGTAGGAGACAGAGCAGGGCTATCTCCCACATTTTCTCCTGGAAGTCACGAACCGAGCATCCACAGGCAATAAACCTAGTTTTACAAGCTTGTCAGTATACTTAACTGCATAAAATGGTGATCTATTAGTACTAAATCTTAAATTAGCTACTGGATTTTTAGAACTCAAGGACAAGAGCCAAACAAAGAAGTTTCTTCTGAATCTATAGCAGCATCAGGCAGCTGAGAGCTACCAGCCGATAGTCTTACGAACAAATATTCTGGGATTCCTATTTATAGAGGCTATCTTGTCACATGGAAAACCACATTTTTCTGGCATTGTTCCTTACCATATCATGGAGCTTTACTATTGGAATGTCAATTCCTTTCAATAAGCTTGAATGGGTTTGTAGCCAGACCACCACCGAATCTTGGAACATAAAATTTGAAGGAATATCACTGCTCTAACTTCCTCATTTTACAGAAGGGGACACCGAGGCCTCAAGAGATTAAAACATTTGTTAGTTACAGAGTTAGGAACACACCCAGGCTTCTTGACTCCAAGTCTTGTGCCTTTAACATAAATTTAAACTAAGGATTTTGTCTTGTTTTGTTTGGGGTGGATGAGGTTTGGATATGAGAGGAGCTGAGAGTAGGTTTTCTTTTTTTATCCATGCAATTAAATAAATCAGAAGTTTTATAGGTCTAAGTTTCCTTTATTATTTAAACAGGCCAGAAGATAAAAAAGATTTGTATTTTCCCAGCACTCACCACTCATGTTAGTAAAAATACATTTAGAGTGGCACGATCTGAGTAACTTGAAGGAGAGACTCGGTGCTGCCCGTCAGGTATGGTCAGAATACATGAAGGTTGATCAGCTGGCTGTCAGTTTGGACACTTAGGAGGTATGCAACTCTGTTTAAGTCACTGAAGTTTCCTATAACTGTTTACTCTGTTGGTTAAAAAAGAAAATCGGTGAGCCATGTTGGCTTCTATGTTAATCATCTTTGAAATTGTAAAACATTTTTAAAAAATTTAAATTCAGTTAGCCAATGTATAGTCCATCATTGATTTTTGCTGTAGTGTTCAATGATTCATTAGTTGTGTGTAACACCCAGTGTTCATCACACACACACACACACACAATTACATAAATAAGCAGTAGAACATTTATAAATGAAAACAAAGTATTACAGTCGTTTTCATGGTTGGCCGTGTGGCAATCCTAGAATGGCTTCCTCTTCCATAGATACCTGTTACCTGGCTCACTGCCTAGACAACGTTCACAGGCTGGTCTATAGAGCTGTGTCCCAGGGGTACAACTGGCTTAGATCCTGCATGCACAGTGTGTCAGGGGCTTTGAGCTGTGCCAGGAGCCTGTTAGCCATGTATGTTTATCTCCTGCCAGACTCAGTGTGCGTCCTGTGTTGCCATAGGCAGGCTCTGCAGAATGTCTTTCTGTTTAACATTGCTTGGGTAGAATGCCTCTCGATTTTGAAAACCTCAGAGACTATTCTTATGTCTTAAATCAACATCTTTGACCCATATTTAAAAATTACATCTATTTTTCTAAAATATAACAAAATACTTTTATAAACTGGTGTACAGAGTTTTCCTGATTTATATTTTAAACTCAACTGATAGGATGTCAAAATCACATGAGGACTGTTTGAAAATGTTCCAAATGTCAATAAGAGGGAGCTTAAAGGTATTAAAAGAGACATTTGGGTGTTGATGGTCTTAAAGAGGCCTCTAAGTGTCATACATTGTATGAGCCAACGACTGCCAGGTCTGGCTGTGTGCTCTGCTGGTCCTGAGGATGTTTCCATGGAGACTGACACTGCTTGACCCCTGGAGCAACTTCTGCACTTAACAATTCCTCTATCTGAGTTTTTTCAAGAGCTTTTTGACATTTTAATCCGTTTTTTAAAAGATTTTTATTATTTGTTTGAGAGAGAGAAAAAGAGGGAAGATGCAGGCATGAGTAGGCAGAGAGGCAGAGGGAGAAGAAGAGGGAGAAGCAGACACCCTGCTGAGCAGGGAGCCCGACTTGGGACTCGATCCAAGGACCCTGAGATCATGACCTGAGCCGAAGGCAGATGCTTAACCAACTGAACCATTGAGGCTCCCCTTTAATCCATCTTTTCAAAACCAGCCTACTCTGTAAGAGCAACAGTTTTTACTTTGGCTTCAACCCTCTCTTCAAAGTCTGACATACGTCAAAAGTTACAGGGTTCCTTTCTTACATGCATTCTTCATTTCTTGTGGAAATTTTTTTTGTTATTATTTGTTGATGAACTCTAGAATTATCTTTTACTTATATACATTTGATTCCTTTGGGAGTAGTGCAGTGCCCAACAAACAGCATATGCCTGAGACTCCCTTGCAAGCAGAGGAAGGTAGCCATGTGACTGAATTCTAGCCAATGAAATATAAATGAAAGTTGTTAGGGAAGTTTCTTGAAAGAGAAGCATATGCCCATTTATTCTAGCTTTTCCTCCTTCCTTTTGCCTGAAACATGGACATGATGGCAGGAGCTTCAGCAACCATCTTAGATCCTAAGAATATGAGGTTACATCTCAAGGATGGTGAACCAGAAAACTAAAAAGAGCCTGGATGTCTGATGATATCAGGGAGCACCATACTAGATCTGGATCAGCTCCCTTTGGATTTCTTTTATGTGGGAGAACAATAAATCCTGAATGTGCTCAGTAATACGCGGTTTAGAACAAAGTTTTTAAGTAATAAATAAATCTTGCTTATTTTTGTCTACCTTTTCTTCAGATAATTCCCACCACCCTTTTAAGGAATGACCTTACTTACTCTAGCCAAACCAAGTTCTCCATTTCCTTCAGGATATTTCTTAGAACCACCTCCTGTGAGAGACCTGTTACTCTTATTCTTTCTTTATGACCATCCCTGTAATTAAAAATGATTAAAATTTTGATGTAGGAGTCAATCTCTCTTACATATAAGATTCTTTTCTATATAGTCAATTTTGTGTGTTTCACGTCCCTCAAGATGGAAAGTCACTGGGAATAGTTTCTATTCTAGTTCATCTTGGTGTCTTCCATTACTCTGCAACAATTAGGATTAGCAAAGTGGTGAGACTCCAAGAAATTCTGAGTCCAGATTAAATGCATTTTGTCAAATCTAGAGAAACGTGGGGTGGGGGTTGATAATTGAATAGTTCCTGATCTAATGTGTTCATGTGAGTCAGCCCTGGGTTGCAGAGCAGGTGATGGTCCTGCCTCAGCCTATAGTTGGGTTCAATGTTCTCCATTTCCTGCAGAAGCAGTGAGGACTTCTGCTCTTTCAGGAGTTCCAACCCCTCTCTATCCCTGGGTTTCTCCCAGGGCTTTTAGGGCCTTTTCCTTCTTCCTCTTCTCTCTTTCCCCAACCCATCCTTCTTCTTCTTCTTTTTTTTTCTCCTTCTTAAATTGATGCAATTCTTTTAAAAACAAAACTAGAAAACAAGAGTTTCAAAATGTTGTGGAAAATTACTTATAAACCTAATCTTTCTCAGGCCATTTCTTTGCCAGGAAGCAGCCCCCTGCATGTGAACTCACTATCTTGTACTTGTCACTCACATGGCTCCTCAAATTCTTTCTTTTCCAGGAAATCTTCCATGGCCTGACAGCCTGAGGGCAAGTTTACTTAGCATTTGTTCATTCAGTAAAGATGTGTTGAAGTCTACTGTGTGCTTAGTACTCCAAGATGCTTCTGGAGAGGGTGTGTGTGTGTGTGTGTGGTTAGGGAATTCCCATCCACAGAATTCAGTACGGTTACACATCCTATCATAAAGAGGTTTAAGATTATGTGAATCCTCTCTCTAGCTGCCTGTATCATGCCAGTCCTATCATGCCACTCCTCAGCCAGAAGGATAAGCAGTGAACTCATGAAGTGCCTGTTGAATCCCTCCTTACTGGTCAGTTCGTTTTCCATACTTTTCTTTTGCTCATAATATAAGTTCTCCTTTATTAATGTCATGCATTTGTAATTGGATTCTTGTTTCAGGGAACAAGCACTTACATGGCTAACCTATGGTTGGATATTTTGGGAAAAATGATGAGGTCTTGCATCCTCTGTTCATCACCTCTTCTGAGAAGACTTTGCTGACTCTGTACATCCTTGGCAGAGTTATTCATTCATAGCAGAATTTCTCGCAGCAGTCATAATAATGATTAATGTTAATTAAGACTTAGTAAGTGCCAGACACTGTCCTAAGTACTTTACTTGGCTTATCTCATTTAATCCTACCAACAAGCCAAATAAGTATTATTAATTGCTCTAATTTTACAGGTGAGGTACAGTTAGCTAACCTGACCAAGGGCATAAAACTAGTAAACGGGAGAGACATTCCAGTGCAGGTGGTCCAGTATAATCATCTCTAGTTTCAAGGTGAAGGAACTGTGTTAGTATGTGTGGGCTACCATAACAAGATACCAGACTTCATGGCTCAACCAGCAGAAATTCATTTCCTCACAGTTCTAGAGGCTAGAAAGTCTGAGATTAAGATCCGTCAGGGTTCTTTTTCTGGTGAGAGCATTTTTCCTTATTTGCAGATAACCACCTCTCACTGTGTCTTCATGTGGTGGAGAGAAAAGAGAGCAAGCTCTTTGGGGGTCTCTTCTTATCAGGGCACCAATCCCATCATGAGGGATTCTACCTTTGTAACCTCATCTGACTTCAGTTACTTCCCTGAGCCCCCCTCTTCAAATACCATCATATTGGAAATGAGGGATTCAGCATACAAAATATTAAGGGAACACAAACACTTAGTCCATAGCAGGAACCAAGGCTTAGGGAGATTATATATTACCATCAGGGTCAGAGTTATTAGGTGACAGATGAAGGACTAGATCCCAGACTTCTGGAGGCAGATGGCCTCTATGTTACTCTGAGTCAAGAAGACGAAAGTGTAAGAAAGAATATGGAGAGTGCATGATACTATTAGACATTTTGGATTCCCAAGCAACATTTCAGATTAGGGCATCTTAACTTTTGATAATTATAAAAATAAACATGTCTTTTTTCCTTCTGCTCTATTATATTTTCAATGTTTTTACTTACATAGAAAGAAATAGATCTTCTTTTCTTTATCAGATTCAATGAGTGGTAATGTTTTAGTGAGGCTCTAGGTTCTTGCCAACATTTTCAATATTGTATCAGTCAAGATTTTGACAGGAAACAGATGGCACATTAAGATTGGGTAATTTGAAAGGAGTTTGATGAAAAGTCTATTTTCATGAGTGTGGGCATGGCTTCGGAAAAGCACTAGGGATGGTGTGTACCCTATGCCAGTATGGGTTCCTGTTAATTCTACCAGGGCTGAGGGAATAAGTGGAAGGGGGGGGGGGTAAGGGAAGCACTGAGGGAATTGTGTCCAGAGGGCTTCCTGACAGGAAGTGTGGCCTATAGTGGAGGAGTACAGACAACCCACAGCCCAGCAAGGGCATCCCAGGGGAATAAATGCCTGCCCTCACTCTCTTCCTGCTTCTGATCTCCTGACCCAGCTTCTACCTAGCTGAATCTGACAAGAGTCAATGGCAACAGGTGATACTGAAATATTCTGAACATACCAGCCAGCGAGGGTCAGAAAACAAGGTTCAGAGGGACAGGGAATAAACTAAATGGAGTTAAAGGGAAGATATCATCACAAATGCTGTTTTCAATGAAGTGGAGATTTAGGAAGTGATCCTCAGTGCCATTTAAGTTGTTCTGGCTTCTTCTGTTAAACCTCACAGGTGGTGGGCAACCAAGCAGTTGTCATGGTTCACTTTTCCTGTGTGAAATGAGAGAGAAGGGGAGATTGGACATTAAACATCTTCCTTACCTAATGGTAGTAGAGAAGTGGATACTCCATCCCAATATCCTCAAGAATTAGGTTTAGGGTTACTATAAACCAACAACACAGTTCAACGTAAACACATTGATTGAGCAAGTGGTAATTAAGATTAAGTTATTGACGAGAAATTCAAACCATTTTACGAGAGAGTATTTTGTAAGAACAGCTCTGGCATCCAGTTTGAGGAGATGTGGTCTGATCAACTGTGGCTTTTATTTCTATCCTGGCAGGAAGCCATAGTCCCTGAAGCCCTGGGATAAAGGGTTGGCACCTAACTCTGCCACTCACTAGGGTGGAGTCAGGTCAAATCAGATTATCTCAGCTTCTTCAGCTGTGAACTGAGGAAGATAATCCTGCCTCCCCAACGAGTCATGAAGACACTGAGCATCGTGTCTGGCACAGAAGTGTTTGGTAGATGTTAGATATTCTAACTTGGGTGAGTTAGGGAATCTGGCTAACAAACAGCGGACAACCCTTTTCTAAATAAGGAAATGATACCTCCATGAGAATGCTGGTTTTTTTTAAAGTGAAAATGAGGTTTCAAAGGGAGACATGGATTTTTTCCAGAAAATGATGAATTGTGGATATTTTTGCAGTCCATGATACACCACAAATAATTAAATCAAAGTTTGCTGAAATACGTGGAAACTGCGAGTCAAAAGTGCACTCAGAGGTATCAAAGCAGGGTGGAGGGTAAGAACTAAGAAGCAGCAGAGGAGAAGGAGGAGAAGATGACCATGGGCATTTTGCTATAGGCCCACAGCCAATTCATACCTTGAGGGTCAAATGCAAAGAGGATATGCATGGCTTGTTCCTCCCATGACTATATGAGTTTTCTCTTTTTTGACCATCTCCCTTCTGATAGGCCTCCAATAACCTCGTGGAGGAAAGAGCCATGATCATAGGGTTCTGAACCCTGTGACATAATGAAGTGGTTTATCAGTGTAGAAAAGGGAGTTCTTTTTCTTTTTAATTAAAAAAAAAAGATGATCTTTACTAAAATTTAACTAACTCAATAAACCTCAAATGTTTAAATAATAATTAAAAAAACCTCCCACCCCCCCCCCCCCCCAAAAAAAACCCTCCTGTCATCACAGTATTTCTGTTCAAGTAACTCTGGACTATTTTTAAGAGCTATTACCAAGAACACTGTTTCTCAGATTCATAGAGTGGGCTTTCCCACTCTAACTTCCTCTTTTAATTTGTTCTCAAGACTAGCCTTTTGCTCTGTCCTTTGGCCTTTTTATCTTGTGTTGTAAAGTCATCTCTTTCTGACTCTTTTTGGATTTTCTACCAAGGCAGTTCCCTTCTTACTCCCCTCACCCTTTTTTAGTACCGTTTCCAAGGCAGTCCACCATCATGAAGACAGCAATCCAGTGATTACTAAACCTTGAGTTTAATTCCCCTGCAATGCAGCCTTCCTTTCTTCTGCCAGTTTCTGAATTCCACTCTCTATAGAATGAGTTTCATATTTTCTGCAAGCTCATCCCTTTTTTAGAGACTGTTTTCCTGTATAATGAAAAATTTTCAGAGTTTGTGAATTTATTAAACCAGAATATGATCCGAAGAAGGTAAAAAATAAAGCTTCTTAAATCCATACAATGGGGAAAGAAATTTTTTGTTTGTTTGGGGTAATAGAAAAGTTATTACTAGTCATGATAGCTATATGTTTTTAAAACTGAAATATAGTTGGCTTACAAGATTAGTTTTGGGTGCACAACTTAGTGGTTTGATAATTGTATATCTTATGAAATGCTTACTTACCATGGTAAGTGTAGTTACCAACTGTCACTGTACAAAGTTATTGCAATGTAGTTATCACCTGTATTCCCTGTGATACTTTTTATTCCTACGACTTACTTATATTATATCTGGAAGTTTGTACCTCTTAATCTCCTTTACTTATCTCACCCATGCCAACACTTTGCTTTCCTCTGGTAACCACTGGCCACCAGTTTGTTCTCTAGGAGTCTGTTTCTGTTTGTCAATTTATTTTGTTCTTTAGATGCCACATGTAAGTGAAATCATATAGTACTTGTCTTTCTGTGTCTGACTTATTCCACTTAGCATAATACCTTCTAGAAACATCCCTATTGTCATGAATGGCAAGATTTCATTCTTTTTTATGGCTGAGCAATATTCTATTTTATGAATATATACCAAATCTTCTTTATCCATGCATCTATCAGTGGACTCTTAGGTTGCTTCCATAACTTGTCTTGCAAGTAATGCTGTCATAAACATAGGGGCGCATGTATCCTTTTGGGTTAGTGTTTTCATTTTAATGGGGAAAGAAACTATAAAAGGGCTCTGAATGAAGTGACACTGAGAAATTGAAGGAACTCTTCCACACCATTGGTAGCAAGTAGGTCTAAGGGCATATATTGCCCTTGAATGAAGCACTTGGTTGAGGAATATGTTACTCGTGGTGCATCTTGGGAACCTAGGGAAGAACATTTCCTCCTTCTCATGGAGGCAGTGAGATTCTGCATCCTGCAGAAAAGTGATTAAGAGGAAGTGGAAATTTCTTGCAAATTAATGCTGGGATGTAGAACTGCTGTCCGAAGACAGTTTGAAGGGGGGCCCTAAGGCCAACAAGGATAGCTCAGTGGTTGGGCTTTATGGAGCTAGACTTCAGGCTTATTTGTGAGATCTGAGATTTTT
The DNA here is from genome assembly GCF_022355385.1 of Mustela nigripes. Classification (NCBI taxonomy): domain Eukaryota; kingdom Metazoa; phylum Chordata; class Mammalia; order Carnivora; family Mustelidae; genus Mustela; species Mustela nigripes. The sequence continues at coordinate 86,521,700 of NC_081568.1, forward strand.
GAGATTTGAGACCCATAGCTTTGAAATGATATTTTTAGTTTTCTTCTTTTATGCAAAGGACTGAGGGAAATGTTGGTTTATAGGAGAGAGCTGAATGACCAGTTGATCCAGAGGGCCTGTAGTGCCTCTGCTGAACAAGCTAGGTTATCCAGAAACTAATGGAGAAACTAATACAGAATGGTTTCCCTTTTACCACCTTCCTTCAGTGGGCAGTTGGTGTTGCCTGTAGAACTTAGAGTATGTATTCTATAAGCTGGTTACTAGAAGAGAGAGTTTAGCTTTGTTGCTTATTTTGGAACAAAAACCTTGGTAGGCCCACCTATATCAATGACCTATTACTACATAACAAATTTAGGGACTTGAAACAATAACCATAATTTATTAGAGTTTTGTGGGTTGGCTGGGCTCAGCTGATCCATATTTTCTGCTCTACATGGTGTCAGGTGGTCTCACCTATATATTTGCATTCTTCTGGGACTTGATGGTACAAGGTGGTTTGTTTACACACACACTGATTCATACTGATTATTGGGTTGGACTCCTCTTTACAAGTGGTGTGCCCACTAGAATAAGTGAGCTTCATTACGTAGTAGCTCAGGGTTCCAAACACGAGTGGAAGGAGAAGCTCCCTGGTTTCTTGAGGCCTGGGTCTAGAATTCAAACAGCATGAATCACTTCTGTCACATACTGTTGGTCAACACAAAACACATAGGAAGTCCAGATGTAGTCTTGAACTCTTCATGGGCACATGCCTATAAAGATGGGAGTATTTATTGGTGACCATCTTTGCTGACCATATACCACTCATGAGAGGTAAGTGATCTCAGAACTGAAAACAGTCACAGCCCCTCAGATGTTGAGCCAAGGGCACAGAGACATGGGCACATGTATACCCCAACTGTTCACGATTCCATAAGCACATCTGGTATCTGTTTACCTCACTAAGATTGTCAGGTAGGGTTCATAGGTGATCTGATAATTACATATACAGAGATCTTTTTTTACTTATTCTCCAGAGTAAACTGTCACAGAAGGAAAGAGCAGAGCAAATGCACAAATAATGATTTAATGATCCAAGAAATTATTCACCTCAAACTGTCAACTAAAATGCTGACCATTGATTTCAGGATTAAAGAGACTTAGTCATAGTGGGAAACAGAGAGATTTAGAGGGACAGACTTAAGGTTAAATCCTGACTCCATAAGCTTTGTGATCTTGGAGAAATTATCTAATTCTCTGACTTTCATTTTTCTCATCTATAATATGGGGATAACTTCACTTCCTTCACAGAGTTACTGAGAATATAAAGTACTTAGCACACAGATTCTTACAGGAAAATAGTAAATATTAACTATTATTATCTTTGTATCATTTGCTATCACAATATGGCCTGCTACTTTAGGGCTTCCTTAGGAGCAGATAGCTCCTCTACACTCAAATGTAAAAATATGGGAAAAGTATATATAAATCTTTCCAACTCCATGGGTATCCAGGTGGACCCTTGTCCTCCTGGTCATTTGGCTCAGTGAAGAAAGTCTTTGTCGTAACTTTTCCTTCTTCCTCTCTTACCTGTTATCACCAAATTTACTGTTTCCCAAGTTTAAAATTTAGGTATTCAGCAGCTCTGTCCATTTGGGCATAGTTGTACATTGAATGTATCTGCTGAAACTTTATTCTATCCTTGTTCTACTTTTCTTGGAGAAGATAAGAATTATCAATTAAGATCTAAAAAGCAGATTTCAAGAAGTATCCTGTTAAGAAGAGAAGCTATGAAACTTTAACTCTAAACATCCAGCGTTTCCTGGGATATTACTGAGTTCAATTGTTTTCCCCTGTTAGAAGAGCATCTATTAGATCATATAGAGGCATGTCCAAATTTGGAGTTATAAAAGTATGGACAGTGTAGATATTAAATTAGGAAGTGCATTTCCTGACTACGTATTTCTTTTTGTGCCTCCTTAGGAAATCTTTGTCCTTCTGCCACAAGGACAGATGAGGGCTCTAGGTTCTCTCTGCCAATTCTTTGTTTGACTGCTAACCACTACTTTGTTACCTTTGCTTGCTGAATTAACCTTTTGTCTCAGTTCCAGGAACATGAACCATCATCCTCTTTTGACATTAGATAGATCTTCTTTTTTTTAAGGAGGTAAGAGATGAAGATGCTAAATGAGCAGGAGAGCCAAACACGTGTTCTTCTTAAGATTAGACTTCCAGCTCTTTCTTTTCAGGTCATGTTATTTGATTGCCATAGCTAGCAGGTGGCTGAGCGGAATTCATTTGGACATTGTGCATTTCCTTCTTCTAAGAAGAGTAGATCCTGCTCCTCTCTCTGTTCAGTAAATCTCAGAAAATATCCATGCATTTTGAAAATAGATGAATTGGGGTTTCTAAATGATTAGGAGTCCTTGCAGAATTCCAGGAATGTGTCCTCTAAAGGTCTCTGTTAGAACAAAGCTCTGTGAAAGAGAGAACCTGTATTTCCCTTTGTTTTGACTGTAACAACAGAAATGTTTTAACTTTTTGTTTGATATTTGGTTGTGAAGGAGACCTTTTTTTTCTTAGTCCTCTTGCCTCAAATGACTTGCCTCCTTCCTCAATTCTTTAAGGACAAAAATTATGCTGAGTAAGTAAACACGTAGAGAAGTAGAGTTTGATTAAATTAACACTGAGGTAAATCCCATTTTAGCTTTGTATAAAACAAAGCATAAGAATAACATTAATTGGGGTGCCTGGGTGGCTCAGTGGGTTAAAGCCTCTGCCTTTGGCTCAGGTCATGAACCCAGGGTCCTGGGATCCAGCCCCGCACTGGGCTCTCTGCTCAGCAGGGAGCCTGCTTCCTCCTCCCTCTCTCTCTGCCTACTTGTGATCTCTATCTGTCAAATAAAATAAATAAAATCTTAAAAAAAAGAATAACATTAATTAGTTGATTATTTTTCATGAGTTTTTAAAAATATTTTTTATTCATTTTTGGAAGGGGTCGGGGGTTTCTAGTATCACTGTTTGTTGAAGATCAGTTTCCCCAAGAAGCAGATTCTGAGAAGGAGTCTGTGTGCAGGAGACGTTTGGGGAAGGAAAGGAAGCAGGATTGGGCACAAAAGAAATTGGCTGTGGTGCAGACTCAGAAAAGGCCTCAGCTAAACCTGTGAGGAAGCTCAGAGTCTGGGATGGTTCTTCAGAGTTTTCCACAGTTGAAATGAGGGACCCAGAACTTTACATACTTCTGTCAATCAGCCACTGGATATGGGAACAGAGTGTGACTTATCTGAGGCAACGTTCTTCAGCCTGGGTCACTCCTGGGGGAAAAGAGCAGGAGAGTGCTGGCAGCTGAGGTTGAGGGCTGTGAGCTACAGCACTCCCAGTAACTACAAGTCTTTCAGTCACATGGTTTCTGGGACAGGCATCACAGTCTTCATGACCTCTGAGACCTGGGCAACTGGATCCTTGCCTAGGGTCTGGCATTTTGGAGGGCTCCACTCTGACCCTACTGTTTTTCCCAGCCTTATGCCTCCTTAAAGGGCAAGGGTCTTAATGGTCAAAGCCTGCATTCCTTCTGACTGTACTTTGGATACTCAAGAGCCTGAAGGCCCAAGGCTTTCCATCCTAGGCCACAGGGGTGACTGAGAGATGGGCATTTGGGAGGGTAGATACACATGGTGGGCTATCCACAAGCATCCATGTGAAGCCCTTTATATGTGGCACCATGGAGAATAGGAAGAGCAGAGCATCTGGGGATGTCCATTTGTATTGTGCTCCAGGTCCCATAAATACTAGGGGTCTGTCTTATTTGATAGCAAACCCTAACTCTCTGTCAGCTGAAGAAGAGGAGACAATTAGGAGACTAATCTTTGGTTGTGGAGAGGCATGGGGCCACAGATGGGACTGGAACTCTGGTTATTGCCACTAGACCAGCTGTTCTCCTCACTGGAAAATATTTACTGAGATACAGATGGCTAAATTTTTCCTCTGATTCTTTGTCTTCTCAGAAAAAAATCAAGAACAATTCCGGTCTTCTTACTTTATTCGTGGAACTATTTGTGAGGATTAGAGTTAAAGTCTATAAGCCCTTTGCAATTTCCCGGAGAAAGGTGCTGTAAAAACATATGATATTATAGTATAATCCTCAGAACACACTTATTTCAGAGGGCCAGGAGAAGAGACTCTGAATCATGGGTGCTGCCTGGCTTGCTCAAATGCCAGGTTTAGCACTGAAGTGCTCTCTGATTGATAGGTCAATGGCTGCTAATCGATGAGGAGCTTTTGTAAATGAGTGACAAGCACCTGAAGAAAGCCACATATTTGACCTGTTAAAACCCAAGTAAAGTAGTTATTGTGATTTTTGGAAATGTTACCATTAATAAATTGAGGTACTTTATGTCTTAAAATCTATAGTTTCTTTTCAGCTGTCACTGCTCTATCTCCTACTTACTGAAAATACCTTCCAAAGTTCTCTCGAGGTAAACTCAGTATTCCAGGCAATCTATAATGGGCATCTTCTTGCTCCTGAATCACATTTCACAGTAGACTTCGCACCAAACAGATGACTCCTGGAGGAAAAAAAAAAAAAAAAAAGGAAAGAAATCCACAAAAGGCAGGGGAGCCTTGTTCGTCCTGTGCAACTCCATCCAAATAGCAAGAAAGCTGTTCCATCCCAACCAGCTCCCTGGGAACCCAGCTGCACTCCTACCTTATGTGATGTTCAATTAATAGTCCTTTTTAAATTTACTATCTTCCTGCTTTCTCAGCTTGCTGGCTTTTTGAAAAATTTGCATTTAATGAATGAGCAAATGAGCTAGAATTATGAAGAAATATGCACTGTGAAATATTGTTCTCGCTTCATCTAAATAGAAATAGGCAAGCATTCCATTCTCTGTCCCACTTTCTTAGCAGAGTTGGAAAAGAGCTAAGAAAACTCAGAGTTCTAGAGTCTGTTTATATCCTGTGTATATATAGCTATCGCAGCAAACAATTGCTCCAGAGATTGTTATTGGTAAACTGCATTTACTTAAATGTGCAGACCGGAGATGCTATCCTAACGCAGAGATGTGTTCCTCTGCATGAAGTAGAAATCAGAGGACTCGCTCTCTAACCCTGTGCTGTCACTTGCTAGGTCTGTCATCTTGGCTTCTGTTCAATACCTATAGAAAGAAGGGCCTCCGGAGTTAGGTGGGTCAGTGTGGTTCCCAACCTGAGTGCAGAACTGGAGTCCTTGAGCTGTTTCAGTATTTCATACAGCCTACTTGAAGTAGTAGCTAGTAATGAAAACTGTGTCGGGGGTACATAGGCTAAATAAAGAAGAGTCCTTTGTTTTTGTGTGAAATGATATCGACTCAGTATGGTAACTGTGGTTTTCTCATGATGAACAGAATGGGGAAAGAAATTAATCATTAAATTGAATTATATAAAATTGAAGATATTTGACAGTTTTGACCTAGAAAGACAGCAAATTGCATATGGTTCTAATACTATATATTTATATATTTTAGCATAGGGAGGTGACATAGCATAGAGGTAAGAAGCTTTGACTTTGAAATCAGCCAGACCTGAATTTAAATCCTAGTTCCACTGGCTGTGTGATTTCAGGTTACTCAGCCTCGGTGGACATCTGTTTCCTCAATATGTAATTATGATTGATAATACTGGTCTTGTAATTTTTAAAATATCAAATGAGATCACATTTAAAAAGTGCTTATCATGATAACAGGCACATATTAAGCCCTCAATAATTCATGGTTATTAGCCTCGGGAGACAAAGAGTGCGTTGTTGAAAAAATAAGAGGGTGTTTTTTGGTGACCAAAGTTTGGGGACCACTGGATTCGCAAACAGCTAGGACATTCTTCCATTCATATGCGCATATTTAAGTGCTCAAAATGGTAAAATCCATGAATCATTATTATTCTCACTGATTCATTCTGCCATATTTTCATGCACTTTTTGGCAGTCATTTCTAGGCTGTGATAGCTTTGAAATTGAAGATACTAGGTGTTCAGTTACCAGCGTTGTGCGAGGAAGGTTTAGTCTCCCTCAGGGCTCAAGGATCTGTGATCCTGGTACCTGTAAGACACTTTACCTTGGCCAAAATAAAACGGACTAACCTTATAGCCAGAGATAAAACTAACATATTAAAATCCTTTATGTGTTTGTGTGTATGCAAGCGCATGTGAGTTTTGGTGTCAAGTCTAAAGACTATTTACCTAGTCCTAAGGAATTGTGAAAATCAGTGATTTTTTTTTCTAGAAGTTCTGTAGTTTTTTGTTTTATATTTCATTAAGTCCATAATCCATTTTGAGGGGTTTTTTTTTTTTTTGTATAAGGTGTAAGTTTCAGTCAAATTTCATGCTTTTGACTGTAAAAGTCTAATTATTTCAGTATGAGTTATTTATGCCTTGGTCATAAATTAATTGATCATATTTGCTCGCATATAATTCTGATTTCTCTGTTCTGTTCTACTGAGCTATGTACCTTTCTCTCCATCAGTGCCATATTATCTTGTTTACAGTAACAATATAGTAAACCTGTGAAGTGTTCACTCTCACTTTATTTTTCTTTGTAAAAAGTTCTTTGGGTTATCTTACATCTTTTTTATTTTTGCATACATTTCAGAACATACTTGTATATTTATGTGAAACATCTTACTAAGATTTTGATAGAAGTTGTGTTAAACTGCAGAACAAATGTGGAAGAATTGACATCTTTACTATGTTGAAACTTCTAATCCATGAACACAGTATATTTCTCCAAGTATTTAGGTCTTTGATCAACATTTTGTGATTATTATCGTGTAGATTATGTATTGTTTTGTTAGGTTTATACATAATAATTGAATTTTATTTTATTTTTTTGGAGTAATGGTAAATGGTTTGTGTTTTTGGCCTTGTTTTCCACTTTTTTGTTACCAGTATATAGTAGTATAGTTAATTGTTAATGTGTCAATCTTGCATTCTGTGACCTTGCTGAAGTCACTTAATAGTTCTGAGATTTTTTTTTGTAGGTTCCTAGGAATTATCTACACAGCCAATCATGTCTTCTGTGAGTAAAGACAAATTTGTTTCTTGTTTGCCAATAGACACACTTTTATTTTTCTTGCCTTATTACAGTGACTAGAACTTCCAGTAATATGTTAAATAAGAGAGTGGTAAAAAAAAAAAACTTTGTTTTATTCCTGATTTCAGAGAGAAAGCATTCAGCATTTTACCATTATCTTTGATGCTAGTTATAGGGTTTTTTGGTAGATGTTCTTAATGATATTAAGGAAGTTCTCTCTTCCTAGTTTACTGAAAGTTTTTATGATGAGTGGGGTTTTAATTTTGTCAAAAGCTTTCTCTAAGTCAATAGATATGATCATATGACTTTTCTTCTTTGGCCTGTTAATGTGGTGGATAAGAATGTTTGATTTTTGAGTATCAAACCTTCATTGCAAGCCTAGAATAAATCCCACTCTGATGGGGCATATTATTCTTTTTCATACTTTTGCTGCATTTGAGTTCCTAAAATTTTATTGGGGATTTCTGGTCTGTTAGCTCTTTTTTTTTTAAAGATTTTACTAGTTTATCTGACAGACAAAGATGGCAAGTAGGCAAAGAGGCAGGCAGGGTTGTATGGGGTGGGGTGGGGAAGCAGTCTCCCTGCTGAGCAGAGAACCTGATGCGGAGCTTGATCCCTTGCTTGATCACTTGATCATGTGATTGGGTGATCATGACCTGAGCAGAAGGCAGAGGCTTAACCCACTAAGCCACCAAGATGCCCTTTCTGCTCTGTTTTTAAATGACTTTTATTTAGCTTTTAACCTTTTTTCCTGTGTAGCTTAAATTTTGGCAAATGCCTAAAGGCAGAAATCTCCCATGTGGAGAGCTCATATTATATGTAACCAAACCACTTAATCTAGAAGATGACACAAAAAGGTAACTTAACTTTTGTGTCTCTTTAGAGCACACAAAAAGAAACTGATGTGATGGGAAGATAAAGTGATACTTGCATAAACATCCTGTGTACAAATTTTCCTCTTTTTATAGGCAGAGTTAAAGATTCAAATTTGAATCCAAGTTGCCTGTGAGATCACGGCATGCCCTCATATGGTAGCCCATCAAGCCTACTTGTACATGAATTCATTTGTGGTAAGCCCTGATTCCATGCAAAGCGCCATTGTAACAGTACCAGGTGTGAAGTTTCTTTAATAATCTCCTTTATTATGTAACAGATGGAACTTTCCATAGTCATTGCAATGAAGATATGTATGATGTTTTTCTTTGTCTGAATAAAGCCAATGAAATACATGGCCTGGTTGGACATCAGAGAAGGATGCTCAGACTCAGTAGTTCTTTAGTGTATCTTGGGAGGAGAGTATGATAGGAGACAGACTTGATCTGAGCCATCTCATAAGAATAGGACTTTGATGGGATCCTTGAAGTCACTTTTAAGTGGGGTCAAGACCCAGAAAAAAAAGAACACATTTTATAATCTTCAACTAATTGTGTTGGTTTTGCCTTAGTCGCTTATAATTCTGGGTCATAGGATTTAATGAGCCTCTATACGTGAATAGCAATTCATTTATGCAAACAAAATATATCTTTGGAGGCTGGATGATTTACTAGGCATTTATCTTAATTAGCCCAAGAAAATATAGGTTTTTGGGTGAATTGCTGGTCATTAAAGGAATTCTCTTACTGATTTAGAATTCATGGGAACATTTTGTCTTTAGGAGATCTGATTAAAAAAAAGGAACCATATTTTTAGTTTTTATACAGCTGGACCTGTAACCACACAAAGATGTAGACTTTTCAATGATAAATGTTCAATTGATTTGGGTAATATTCTGTTTGTCCTCTGGAAAACACTGCATCATCCCTAAGCAGAAGAAGAGAAATGTCTTTGGCTTCACTCCATTTTCCAGGATAATTTTCTTCAAAGACTGATTTCAGATGACTTTGAAAGCTCTTTTCAAATTGTTTCCTGGATATTCTCTTTAATGTTGGTGGAAGTACTGTTTGGGCTGTGCCTGACACTTTTGTACACTATTCACAATGCTTCTGTCATTTAATAAAATGTGTTCCAGCCTTATGTTCTTGAGATCCAATATGTTTATTACATTTTTAATAGCATAAACAGATTCTCTTTGTTATTTAATGACTGTCAGAAGAAGACAATCCAGAGACAAAACAACAACCATGAATTAATTTAAATTTTTCCATTGTAAGTCAATGCCTGTGCTCCTATTTATGTTTTTCTGCCTATCATCATCTTCTTCTGTAGACTAGAAAATGATGAAGTCAATCTTCCCATTTAACCAGTGGTAAAAATCATTATCACTCTGGAGAGTCTTGTTATATAGGGGCACTTCAGCTTTCTATACCTTTATCTTTCTTCATAAAGTTCTTTTTTTTTTTTAAGATTTTATTTATTTATTTGACAGACAGAGATCATAGCAGGCAGAGAGGTGAGGAAGCAGGCTCCCTGCTGACCAGAGAGCCCAATGCGGGGCTCCATCTCAGAACCTGGGATCATGACCTGAGCTGAAGGCAGAGGCTATAACCCACTGAGCCACCCAGGCGCCCCATAAAATTCCTTTTTTAAAAGATTTTATTTATTTATTTGAGAGGGAGAGAGAGAGAGAGAGCACTCATAGGGAAGAGGGAGAAGCAGGCTCCCTGCCAAAGAATGAGCCCATCACAGGGCCTGATCCAGAACTCTAGGATCATGACCCTAGCCAAAGGGTCAACTGAATGAACCAACCAGGTGACCCTCTTCATAAAATTCTTAATGAAGTTTTTCCTGGTATCTCATGATGAAATGACCATTCCTACCAATGAAACTTTCTTTTTGTTTCCAGGTTGAGTGGTCTTTCAGAAACTTGTATTTATAGAGACCTCCATTAAGAACATCTTACCAAAAATTCACCTTACTTTCTTAAGAAGCCACAAGTATTCCTATTGTGTGTGTGTGGGTTTTTTTTTTTTTTAAGTTTCTGAGGTATTTGATTATAAATTTCTATCTTCAAGTGTGAACATGGTTCTTTTTGGAGTTGTGGTTGATATTTCTGTTTCAATGACAAGGGCTATCACCAATGGATATTTATGTAGCAGTTACTTCTATATACAGTCATTGTTTCTTTTTTAAAAGATTTTATTTATTTATTTGAGAGAGAGTCTGTGAGTGGGGGGAGGAGGAGTGGCAGAGGAAGAAGCAGCAGCTGGCTCTTGGGGGGTGTATCTTGGGAGGAGAGTATGATAGGAGACAGACTTGATCTGAGCCATCTCACAAGAATAGGACTTTGATGGGAGCCTGACTGGCCTTGATCCCAAGACTCTACAATCATAACCTGAGCTGAAGACAGCCCCTTAATCTGAGCCACCCAGGTGCCCCTAGAGTCATTGCTTTAAGCACTAAGGAGCAGATAAGTACTCTGCAGACCATTGCATTATATTCAGGATAAGGTAGGTATTTTGAATAAGTAAACTCAAATTCATCCCTCTATTGGAAATTAAATATTGCCAGTCCCTTTCTGAGCTCTGTTCAAATGACAAATAGAAACAAGAATGTAATTAAAGATTAAAAACATAGAATTAAATTTATTTATGGATTAGGCAACTTCCAAAATCCTAAAGTGAGAAGGTTCTTGGTAGAGCTGAACTATAGAATGAATTTATTTCTTGTATTAGATCTACAGGAGAGTTGAGTTTTCATATCCAACAGTTGTCAGCTAGCTGAAAGGACGATTATGACTCATTCCACAAAATCCAATTGTTTACAGAGCTAGAAATACCCCACCTTTCCTCTTACAATGCTGTGGTCTTATCCATGGGTTAATGGAGCTCAGCAAATGTCAAACTTCCTTCGTCTTGTTAGTTGGGTAAGTTAGAGGAGTGAGTGAGCAGGGGAGGGGGACCAGAGCATTAACCTCACCATATCGCTCCTCGCCTGCAAATGAAAAGGGAGTTGCTTCCCCCGGGGGAATCAGGTGGGATACCTGGGATACCACAGCTGATTACACAGCTGTGTAAATGTGTCCTTCAGGTCTCCTATTGCAGGGAATGTTGTTCAACAACAACCTTGTCTGTTCTGCTTTGTAATTCATCATTATATTTGTTCCAGGGTCTCACTTCCCCAAGGCCATTCCTAGCCAAGCTGAATGTGAAAGGGATACCAAGGCAGGCCCATTAAAAAAAAAAAAAAGAAAAAGGTTTCTTTCTTTCTTTATTAGAGAGAGTGTGTGCAGTATGCGTGCAGGAGTGGGAGTAGGGGCAGAGGTAGAGGAAGAGAGAGCATCTTAAGCAGACTCTGTGCTGAGTACAGAGCCTGATGACTTGATTGATCCCATGACCCATGAGATCACAACCTAAGCCAAAACTAAGAGTTGGCTGCACCGACTGAAGCACCCAGGTGTCCCAAGGCAGGCCCATTTATGAGAGATAATTTTTGAGAGGTAATGTTAGTTCAAGTGGACTCCATGCCAGCCTTGCTGAACTTCCTTAGAGATGCACTGCAGTCCAAGACCTTCCTTCCTCTCATCCATCCCCCTCTCCTTCACAGGGGTCAGGACTGCACTGCACTTTGATGCACTGCACTTGATGCTTTCCACTTTCCCCTTCTCTTCCCCCACCTTACCTTGCTGGCATTACCCCAGTAATTCTCTTTCGTCTGTAATTCTGTGTTACCGTCTGCTTCTTAGAGGACTTGGACAGATTTGAGGAATAAAGTGCAGAAGCTATCCAGTAACACCAAGCATAGACACAAATTGACAGAATTTGGGGAAGTATAATACTTTGTGAATTTGCCTGTATCAAAAGCTATTCCTCAGGACTAAGACGAAAACAGAATCTTTTACAATGGTATTTTTCTTTCTTTTCTTTTCTTTTTTTTTTTAAGATTTTATTTATTTATTTGACAGAGAGAGACACAGTGAGAGGGGGAACACAAGCCGGGGGGAGAGAGAGGGAGAAGCAGGCTTCCCACTGAGCAGGGAGCCTGATCCTGGGACACTGGGATCATGACCTCAGCCGCAGGCAGACACTTAATGACTGAGCCACCCAGGCACCCCTACAATAGTATTTTTCAAATTAACAGTGCTATATAAAGGACCCCTTCCTTTTAACTTCCCAATCCATTGTAGACTGATCATTTTGAAAGATGTGAGAAAAATGAATTACTAAAATAAGGAAATAAGAGGCATAAAATAGAAGCCCTGATTTTTAATTATTCGAATAAACAGATACAAGATTATTCTGTTGAATTGTAATTACAGTTTTTAAATGCTTCTCATGGTGAACTGATAATAGTTCTCAACCTGGCCCCAGTCCATGGACCACACTTTGGGTTGTCTAGTAGTAAGATACATGGCACTGAGTCACAGTCTTCTTGACACTGGCTCAAATGGTAGAGAAGTTGAAGATTCAAACCATCAAGCTTCTGTTTCTTGAGGCATTGGGGTTTCCATGTGATAAAGGGCTGGTTTGAGTAAGTTAGTGACTTGACCACTTTCACTGGAGGGCAACTATCTACCATGGTGTGGGCTTAAAAAGAAGGCTGGCGGTTAGATTTTGGTCACAGCGAAATGTCTGGCTTGTGGTTTACCACAAGAGTATTTCTTAGTCTTTTAAGTTGATCAGGGTAGATACATCAGAATCCCCACAGATTGTTAGCAATTTCAGATCCCAGGGTGGGGAACCACTTTTCCTCTGTCCCTGATCTCCCCTTCTTATTCTAGCTTCCTGAGTCCCTTCATTATAGTTGGAAGCCTTGTAAAATTTTAATTCAGGGAACCCTGAGATTTGAGAGAACCCCAAGTGAATCTGTGGTAGCTTAGGAGAGCACACCCTTACCCTCCTTCTACTTTTGCATTGATTTTTGAAGTTTACTTAAGTGCTAAACACAGTTTATACAAACCTATAATTTTGGCTCTCCACCTTGTGGTTCCAAAGCTGTAAGTAGAACCGTATGGAAACTCTCTGATAATTTTAAAGCATTAGAGTGCCTTCACTGGGGCCTTGTTCTTGCAATGAAAGAAGCTGCTTTTGCTTCTTTTATGATATCATTATTTTGAGGGGACTTAGCATTTTGGAGCATGTAAAATTTTCACCGTGCTTTGAAGTCATTTTTATTCATTTTTATCCTTTGTGGAAGAGCAGACTAGTATGTGCCAACTGTCACCTCCTGCTGGATCAGTGAACAGGCTCAAGCACTCCAAACCCGTCATATCGTATTTGCCAAACAGGCAGAGCAAGAGAAATAAACATGGAAGGAGGGGGACGAAAGAATAGTTTGCAATGGGAGTATTTGGTTAGAAAGAAAGAAAACTGGCTTGAAAGTGCTTCCCTGCTGTGGAAAGGGGCACAGACATGAGAATGGTCAGTGCCTGCAATTTTCTTTCTATTTCTGATGTCCATAGGTGTGCACTTCTTCCTCAGCCCCCTGAAGAGTTGATCGCAGCCTGGAGCTTGTAATGGACAGGGCACCATCCTGGGACTCAGAGAACCCATCCCTACTGAAAAGCCATTTAGTAATGCAAGCTCAGTAGGCAATTTACAACGTGGACAGTCAGCTTGTTTTGAAGCCCCTGAACTCTGGTAGACCTCACCCTCTGCATGCTTTTTTTCCTGCGAATAAAGATTACACAGCTGGAGAATAACAACTTCTCCATCATGTACAAATAGCTAATGCTATTAAGCTACAGGACAAAGTCTCTTTCTTTTATCCTTTTGGTGGATGACCCTGTAAAAATACATTAAATTTAATAAAAAAAAAATGCATCTAGGCACTGCTTGTGAGCAGCTGAATGAATATATTTAATCCATGGTTTCTTCCTCTTAAGCTGTGATATCAGGAGTTTGACTGGTTGTTAACCTTAGAGTCCTTCGTGAGGGTCTTTAGTAAAGTTTATCTGTATTCAGAAAAGAAGTGGCCAAAGGAGAGCAGAATCATTTGCTGCTTGTTAACTCAGAGCATATGTTTCATATTTAATAGAGATAAATCTGCACCCAGAAAGTATCTGCTTTCAAACAAAACTAGGGTTAATGAAATAGATAATAAACAGGTCATATGCCAAAAATCTTTGGTGTGAGTCATTCTTAGTGGAATATGAGCCATTATCTTTTGCTTTCCCTAGAATTCCGTGTTTATGAGACTAAACTGTGTCTGCTGTGTGTCTTAAGTGTACCTGTTCTTTCTGTTCAAGTTTGATTTTCTCTGTTCTTCTATACTGAACAGGCTAGCTGGTTAAATATAAAGACTGAACAGCATTTTACAATTAGCTTACAGAATATGATGGTAAGAATAATTAACAGAAAAGGTGTCTTTGAGGTTTTTATCTCTAGTCTTCCCAAATTTCTGTATAGGGAGATCAGAAGTGCAAGAGACATTATAGTGTGTGGCTGGAACCCACATTTATTTATTTATTTGTTTGTTTGTTTGGTTTTGGTTTTGGTTTTTCTTTCCATTTTTTAGAGCAGCTAGCTTTATTTTATTTTATTTTATTTTATTTTATTTTTTCATTGTTCCAAGACTCAATGTTTATGCACCACGCCCAGTGCTCCATGCAATCTGTGCCCTCCTTAATACCCACCACCAGGCTCACCCAACCCCCACCTTCTTCCCCTCCAAAACTCTGTTTCTCAGAGTCCACAGTCTCATATGATCATCTCCACCTCCAACTTCCCCTAATTCACTTTTCCTTTCCGTCTCCTAATGTCCTGCATGTTATTCCTTATGCTCCACATGTAAGTGAAACCATATGATGATTGACTCTCTGCTTGACTTATTTCACTCAGCATAATCTCCTCCAGTCCCATCCATGTTGATAAAAAATTTGGGTATTTATCCTTTCTGATGGCTACATAATATTCCATTGTATATATGGACCATATCTTCTTTATCCATTCATCTGTTGAAGGACATCATGGCTCTTTCTATAGTTTGGCAATTGTGGCCATTGCTGCCATGAACATTGGGGTACAGATGGCCCTTCTTTTCACTACATCTGTATCTTTGGTGTAAATTCCCAGTAGTGCAATTGCAGGGTCATAGGGTAGCTCTGTTTTTAATTTCTTATGGAATCTCCATACTTGGAACCTGAATTTAAATTGGGTATAGACAAAGTGTCTGCCTTAAAAAAAAAAAAAAAAAGTTTCCTCTTGTTTCTTCTTCCTTCTGCCATTTTTACTCTAAACTGGACCCCAGAGAGCACAGAGCCTAGGTTATATGTTTAGAAATTATTTTGATTCACAGAAAATACATGTATCCCCAGTAGGGAAGATGCTTTGTTTATGGCAGAGACCCAATGCAGCCTCTCACCCCTTTTAGCCTTACTGAGGAGCCACCAGATGAAGCCTTTGAGCAATAGGAAGGACACCCTTCGTACAAATCTTTGTATGATTCCCTGGGGGAATTCTGGTAGCTCCTGTTGACATTCCTGATCTCATGTTCATCCCACGGGAGACTTGGAAAATGGTTCTCAGTCTCCTTGCTTTCCTACACTCAGAGGCATTATATCGTGCCAATAGGGTGTGATTTGAAAAACAAGCAAGGCTTTTGGAAACTGGTTAAACATGCATGTAAAAATCTCTCTATCAAGTCATTGAACAGTAAAATTAAATAGGACAAGTGAGCAGGTGGTAAATGAATAAAGACTACTGTGAAAAGTGATGTTTACATAAATAGCAGCCTAACTAATCCTTTGAAATAGGAATGTAAAGAATTTAAGTAAAGAATTTAAGTAAAAAACCCTCAAGTTCCAGGCATTTCAAGGGTTTCCAGCATCTTTTAAAGCCCCCTTACCCCACCAGTGTCTGTTAACAAAGTGGGAAAGAACAGAATAGTTTCCTTTCTCAATGTGAGATTTAAAACTAGTCTTAGATCTCCCTCAGCATGGGAAGGCATGTTCTCCTTGACCCAACACACGAACTGTAACTCTCCAAAAAAAACAAGTCGTTTTCTTGCAGCTCTCAGAACAAAAGTCAGTCATGCCAAAATGTCTCTGAAGAGAATGACTTCAGAAGGCATTTTTGAAAGAGAACAGGAACTTCCCTGATGATAAGAAGAGGAATGGATCTGGCTTAACTACATAAAACACGTGTGAGTATCCCTCTCTTTTCACCTCGCCTGCCAACCCACACCTTTTTGCAATTCTCAACACCAGTCAGGTTTTATACAAGTTCATTGCCAAACTCCTGCTTGTGATGAGAATGAAGCTTTTGTGCTTTGATACAATAAATGCTTGATAGAGGTTTACTTGGAACCTAAAATGATTGAAAGAATAGCGTCAGACTTAGCAGACAGGTATTTTGGCACCCTCATTTTAAATTCTATATTTGTAAGAAAACAATTCAGAAATCAACTTGGTTTCTTGGCAGGAGAGTTGCGTGGGGAGGAGGTAGATTTGTAGTGAAAAGTCAATATTTTCCCTCTGTCAAGTCCATGAAGTATTCTAGGCCCTACCAGAAGCTTAACAGAAAAGAAGGATAGGGGCACCAGGGTGGTACAGTTGGTTAAGTTTCCGACTTTTGGTTTTGGCTCAGGTTGTGACCTCAGGGTCCTGAGATGGAGCCCTGTGCCGGCTCCATGCTCAGCACAGTGTCTGCTTAAGACTCTTCTTAGGCGCCTGGGTGGCTCAGTGGGTTAAGCCGCTGCCTTTAGCTCAAGTCATGATCTCAGGATCCTGGGATCGAGTCCTGCATCAGGCTCTCTGCTCAGCAGGGAGCCTGCTTCCTCCTCTCTCTCTCTGCCTGCCTCTCCATCTACTTGTGATCTCTCTTTGTCAAATAAATAAATAAAAAATCTTAAAAAAAAAAAGACTCTCTTCTTCTTCCTCTGTCCCTCCCTTGTGCACATACACTTCCTCTCTCAAATACATAAATAAATATGTAAAAAAGGAAAAGAAGGAGTTAAGCAGAGGGACGACTAGCTCTTCACCAACCATTTCCCTTTTGCCCTTGGCACACAGACGATATTTCTCAGATTTCCTTGCGGTTAGTCACAACCATGTGACCAGTTCTGCCAATGGGATGTGTGTGGGAATCATGCAGGCCACTCCAGGCCTGGCCAATATGTTCCCTCAAATTTTTCACCTGTTCTCTCTTCCTTCATCTGCCAGTGGGAAACAAAAGACCCATTGGAAGACTCTGAGGGCCAAGAGGCTCAGGACCCGTGTCTGAAGGATAACATTCTCTGAGCAAGGTCGGCACAATTAAGGACTGACCAAAGTCTTGTTTGGCTTTCTTCCTATTTTTTAAGTTGAGGTACAATTGACATATAATGCTATGTTAGTTTTTAGGTGTATAACACATGGTTTTGATATTTGTGTGTGTTGCCAGCGATCCCCACAATAAGTCTATTTAACAACCATCCATTGTACATAGTTTCAAAATTAGTTTGGCTTTAAAAGATTACCTATGTGAAGCACAGTAGGTATAAAAAGGAAGAGAGGAAGCACAATATAGATGTAGGTATATAATAATGCATATGGAATTATATATATATATATAATATATATATATTGCCCTTAGAATGGGGATTCAGAAGTCAGAACAAGGAGGTCACATGTTGGAGAGGGTGGAGAGCAACAAGAAAATGCATGATCACATCAGGTTCCTGTGAGGAAACTGGGGTAACAATGTCCAGCTTGACTCAGTGCTGGTGCTCAGGAGCAACGCTCTAGGGTGGCAAGGGATAAAGGCAGTGGTCACCTACAGATCCCAGGACTCTGTCTTTTAAGCTCCTTAATGAGATCTTTAGTGTAACAATGTATAGATATGAAATTTTCTTCTCCGCTGTTGTGGGAGGCCCTAATTGTACGTATTTAGTTGCCATTAGGATTGTTAGCATGGTTCAGTTTTAATTGTGGTTGCAATGGCACCTACAGCTATGAGTAAACTTCACCAGAAACTGTCTGGAAAGCAGACTTGCTAAATCATTCTTGGGTAAGTGTGATTGTGAGCTTCGTAGAGCTGAGTCACAAATCTACACCCTGCCATCTCATCCTCACGTGGTATCGGTGGCACTCTCCTGCTCCTGGCCATGTCATTTTCTTGTGGCCCCTTTACAGGAGGGAAAAATCAAGGGGGAGAATTCTACCTGCTGGCTCAGCTGCTGTCAGAACCAGGGTATAGTTCCCTGCTCTAACTCACAGTCTGCAAAGGAACAGAGGTCTTCTCAGTGACTGTTTTCTGCACTTTCAAGGGGCACTGCGGTCCTATCTTACGGCCCCAAGTGACAGTATTAGTGGCATTCTTTACTGCCCACAGATAGCAGTAAAACTAAGTAAACAGAAAGGGCTCATATGTAAAAATGAAATGTATCTTCAAATCCAATTTCTTGGTGGAAAGGCCAAAGATCCAGGTCTTAGGGGAGAGAGGTGTTTTCAGCTAGCCCTGTGTCCAGGTGTCCAGTGATTCGAAATTGTTACAGCAGGCCTTGTTTCTGGACTCTGTCTACTTTTCCCTGGTTACAGTGTTCCAGGTAGCTATTGTCACATAATAAACTACTTGGATACCTAGTGCCTTAACACAATAATTTGATACAGTGTTGATGAATTGACTGGTTCTTGCTTAGAGATCTCTCGGTTATGTTGAGTTCTTAGCTAAGACTGAAGCCATCTTCATAACAGGCTTGATTGGGCTGCACCCCCAGATGGTTTCTCCCCTTCCATGCCTGGCACCTGGGTAGGATGACCAGATAGCAGGTTTAGCTGGAACTGTTGACCTGAGTGCCTACACGTGTTCTTCCCAGCATCATGGTTTCTGGGGGTGCTGAGATTTACTACGTGACAGCTTGGGACTCCAGGCAGAAGCTGCAAAGTTTCTCTTGACCAAGCCTCAGAAGCCATGCAGCATGACTCCCTCTCCGTTCTATGAAGTGAGTCACAGGGCAGCCCGGGTTCCACAGGAAGGGAATACATGAGGGAACAGATAAGGCAGATGTAGTTAGTTCATTGGGAGGTAGCTTCTGCAGTGTTTTGTATGAAATCGAAGAAGAGTCGAGGAATTATGAAATTCCCCAATCTTATTGCCAATAGGCCCATGATGAGGGTCATTTAGTATAAAGCACCTAGCCCTAAAGGGACTGACTAAACTTTATCTGCCAAGGTCATGAACTTCACTATCTCTGGTTTAGACTCCACTTTCTGGGAAAGCAGACAGTTTATTCTGAATTGGAAAATTGTATCCATACTTTCCTGGTCAGCTTTCTCAGCAACAACAAAATCCACATTCGATCATTTTCTTACTTAAAATAAAAAGGTATGAGAGAATCAGGATTTCTCATGGCCACACTACTTAATACAGATTTGACTTCATCCATTTGTCAACGAGCAAATATTAGGAAGGGCCTCCCATTTAGTAAATAACCCCTCTGTGAGGTGCTTGCGAGGGCCAAAGGAATCTGAAGTGTGGTATCTGTCCTTGAGGAATAGGCCAGTTCTAAAACCAGAACTAAAAAGTGAGGTTTTAAGCCTTAGAAGTAAGATTGCAGTCTGAAATTTAGTTGAGAAAGCCAAACATTGCATATGGGGAAGTATAAAGATCAGCAGAAATTGCTAAATGGTACAGGACAGCTTCTATAAGGTTTATAGCTTTGTAATCATTCTTTATCCTTTGAACCATAGAACTTCAGTTTTGAGATTAGAGATCAGCTTTTTGGGTATTTTCTTTCCACCAGTCACTGTTTCTGGCACTTATACATTTAGGATTAAATGTTTGTCTTCTACATCTTCATTTATAATGCAGTTGAGTTTTGGTGTACAGCCAATGTATCCTTAAAAACTGATACCTAGAAGAAAGTAATTTAATTTAATATTATAATGACATATGGCATATTGATGGTTGCTGATAGAGCACAACACATTCTCTGCCCAAAGGGAAAGAGAGGTCAGAAGTGCCCAGAATTGTTCATCAGTAACAGAACCAAAAGAGAATTAAGCTCCTCCAAGGATGAGTACTTGTCTCTTGGGTTACACAATTTAGTAAGAATTAGTTTGCTGAAGAAAGCAGCATGCAAGCAGATGATACTATTACCACAGAGGAAGTGCAGTAAAGAGTTATAAACCAAGAACAATGGACCAAAAAAGGGTCACAGCAACATTTGGGCAGGTTCTTAAAGGCTCAGTAGCATAGTACTTGCAATGAAAGAAGTTTAGTCCAGGCAAAGACTAATATGTGTAGGGACATGGAATGGAGAAAAGACCCAGGATGTGCAAGGAACAGCTCAAGTCACAGAGCCCTATGGTGCAGGGTGTGTTTGTGGGGTGCGTCAGGCTTTGGGTACAGATGAGAGGATTGGTGGTGGAGGAGGCAGGAAAATAGGCATGCGATGGCACATGTGGGGTGTTTGTCTTGGTCAAAAGTAGGGTGTGAATAGTTGCGGGTTGGCTAGCACATAGATAAAAAGAGGCCTGCAGAGTCTGACCAAGTCCAGCTGCTAAAAAATATGATTAGGTCAGGATTTGGTAATTGATCTCAGATTGCTCTGCATCTGAATGATTGGTCTAGAAGGGCAAAGGACAAGCAGGATTCAAGCACCAGTAGTCAAGATTGAAAATGACTCCAAGATTGCAGTAAATAGAGACTCAAACAGCAACTACAGAAACCTGTCAGCTTTTCAACCATGTGAGACTGGCCCTCAAGGGTGAGAATGCCGGTCAGTGTAGGACAGGGCTACTGGGCAGGGACTTGATCAATGGAACAATCCAAGAGTCTAGGTACTAGACTTTGATGATCCAATTCAAGTTGATTATGTGGCAATCCGTTACCCAGTGAGGCCCTGGCATAAAGCTTACTCGTGATCCCTACATAGAGAGACTATCCCTGGGATATGTTTAAAGGCTAAACCTGAGGGGAGAATCAAGAATCTCAGCCTTTAGTATCTAGAAGTATAGAAGACCATAGACATGCCCAAGTTTTCATAGGGAGGTGTATCACTTGGGTTCCTCAGAGAAGCAGAACTAATAGGATGTGTATATATTTAGAGAAAGACACCTATTTTAAGGAACTGGCTGTATCCATCATGGTGGCTGGTAAGACTCGGCATCCAGGGAGAGTCAGTGTTGCAGTGCAAGTCCATCTGCTGCCAGGATTCCTCCTTGCTCAGGGGAGGTCAGTCTTGTTTTATTCAGGTCTTCTATTGATTGGGATGAGGCCACTCTCATTATGGAGGGTAATCTGCTTTACTCAGTCTCCACCAATTTAAATGTTAATTTCATCCCAAAACACCCTTATAGAAACATCCAGCAATGCTTGACCAAACATCTGGACCCCTTAGCCTGGCCACCTAGACAAGAGATCTAACAACAGGGGAGGTGTAAATGCCAGAGATCTAATGTTTATGAATAAATCTTGCAAATGGGTAATATAAATAGGAAATAAAAAAGGATTCAAATTAAATTAGTTTGCTGGAGTACCCTTCATTCATCCTAAGCCATATTTAAAAGAATATGGATTGTGTGTGTGTGTGTGTGTGTGTGTGTTAGAATGAGAGAAGGGGGAATATTTTATGTATAGTTTTTATAAAACTGTCCTGGAGATTCTTCTTTTTAGTTAACCGTATTTGTTGGACCAAGATGATTAAAGGGTGGTCAGTTGATTCATTTTAGCTGTCTTTCGTGATTAATGTTTCTGCTGGTTGAGTGATATGCCAGTAAGTGTGTCAGTAGTTACAAATATCAGTCAGCCTAGCTGGTATAGAGGTATGGGCTGGAACCTTTCTGCTCTAAACGTAGTCTGGGGATCAGTAGCTCGAAGTAGTCATAGACCCAGTTACTTCACTTAAAATCAACTAGGAGTTTGTAGGAAGGAGAATATTAAGGCTCTCCCAACTTGGAAGAACCCTATAATTCATACACACAATTAAAATAAAATAAAAAATATTTGCTTAGAATACCCATTGCGTGGGGCGCCTGGGTGTCTCAGAGGGTTAAAGCCTCTGCCTTCGGCTCAAGTCATGATCCCAAGGTCCTGGGATCTAGCCCTACATCAGGCTCTCTGCTCAGCGGGGATCCTGCTTTCCCTTTGCTCTGTCTACTTCTCTGCCTACTTGTGATCTCTCTCTCTGTCAAATAAATAAATAAAATATTGAAAAAAAAATACCCATTGGGAGCATTACTCAAATATTCACCTCTCTGAACCATCTTTACTCACAGAAAATGAGAAAATACTGTTACAACTCCATTTTATTTTATTTTATTTTTTAGAGATTTTATTTATTTACTTGAGAGAAAAAGAGAGAGAGCGCACATGAGCCGGGGAGAGGGGCAGAAGGAGAGGGAGAAGCAGGCTCTCCATCGAGCAAGGAGCCTGATATGGGCTCAATTCTAGGACCCTGGGGTCATGACCCGAGCCAAAGTCAGACACTTAACTGACTGACTCATCTGGGTGCCCATTATAATTCCATTTTATTTATTTATTTTTTTAAGATTATATTTACTTATTTGACAGGTCGAGAGCTCACAAGTAGACAGAGAGGCAGGCAGAGAGAGGGGGAAGCAGGCTCCTTGTTGAGCAGAGAGCCCGATGTGGGCCTTGATCCTAGGACCCTGGGATCATGATCGGAGCCAAAGGCAGAGGGTAAACCCACTGAGCCACTCATGTGCCCCTGTAATTCCATTTGAAAAATCTGTGTATGAATCCTATCAATATAAGACCTCCATTGACAAAGGCAGCCCATGATGGAAAGCTCTTGAATTTAGATTTTTAAAAAAATTTTCCTTCCTTCCTTCCTTTGTTCCTTCTTTTCTCTCTCTCTCTCTTTCTTTCTTTCCTTCCTTCTTTCTTTCTCTGTCTCTCTCTTTCTCTTTCTTTCTTTGAGAGCATATGCATGTGAGTGGGTATTGGGGGCAGACAGAGAAAGATGGAAAAGGAGAGAGAATCTCAAGCAGGCTCCATGAACATGGGGCTTTATCTCTGGACCCTGGGATCATGACCTGACCTGAAATCAAGAGTCAAACGCTTAACTAACTGAACCACCCAGCCACCCCCAAACTGGAGTATTTTTTTATTTGCATTTTTAAAAAATTTTTATTAACATATAATGTATTATTTGCCCCAGGGGTACAGGTCTGTGAATCGTCAGGCTTACACATTTCACAGCACTCACCATAGCACATACCCTCCCCAGTGTCCATAACCCAGCCACCCTCTCCCTACCCCTCTCTACCTGGCAACCCTTAGTTTGTTTTGTGAGATTAAGAGTCTCTTATGGTTTGTCTCCCTCCCAATCACATCTTGTCTCATTTTTTCCTTCCCTACCATCCAAACCCCCCACATTGCCTCTCAAATTCCTCATATCAGGGAGATCATATGATAATTGTCTTTCTCTGATGGACTTATTTCGCTAAGCATGATACCCTTTAATTCCATCCATGTTGTTGCAAATGGCAAGATTTCATTTCTTTTAATGGCTGCTTAGTATTCCATTGTATAAATATGCCACATCTTCTTTATCCATTCATCTGCTGATGGACATCTAGGTTCTTTCCATAGTTTGGCTATTGTAGACATTGCTGCTATAAACATTTGGGTACATGTGCCCCTTCAGATCACTACATTTGTATCTTTAGGGTAAATACCCAGTAGCACAATTTCTGGGTCATAAAGTAGCTCTATTTTCAACTTTTTGAGGAACCTCCATGCTGTTTTCTAGAGTGTCTGTACCGGCTTGCATTCCTACCAACAGTGCAGGAAGGTTCCCCTTTCTCCACATCCTTTTCAGCATCTGTCATTTCCTGACTTGTTAATTTTGGACATTCTGACCATTCTGACTAGTATCTCATTGTGGTTTTGATTTGCATTTCCCTGATGCCAAGTGATGTTGAGCATGTTTTCATGTGTCTGTTGGCCATCTGGATGTCCTCTTTGTAGAAATGTCTGTTCATGTCCTCTGTCCATTTCTTAATTGGATTATTTGTTCTTTGGGTGTTGAGTTTGATAAGTTCTTTATAGATTTTTGGATACTAGCCCTTTATTTGATATGTCATTTGCAAATATCTTCTCCTATTCTGCCATTTGTCTTTTGGTTTTGTTGACTGTTTCCTTTGCGTAAAAGCTTTTATCTTGATGAAGTCCCAGTAGTTCATTTTTGCCCTTGCTTCCCTTGCCTTTGGTGATATTCCTAGCAAGAAGTTGCTGCGGCTGAGGTTGAAGAGGTTGCTGCCTATGTTATCCTCAAGGATTTTGATGGATTCCTGTCTCATATTGAGGTTTTTCATCCATTTTGAGTCTATTTTCGTATGTGGTGTAAGGAAATGGTCCAGTTTCATTTTCCTGGATGTGCCTGTCCAATTTTCCCAACACCATTTATTGAAGAGACTTTTTTACATTGGACATTCTTTCCTGCTTTGTCAAAGATTAGTTGACCATAGAGTTGAGGGTCTATTTCTGGGCTCTCTGTTCTGTTCCATTGATCTATGTATCTGTTTTTGTGCCAGTACCAGGCTGTCTTTATGATTGATTACAACTTTAAATAGAGATTGAAGTCTGAAGTGATGCCACCAACTTTGGCTTCCTTTTTCAGCATTCCTCTGGCTAATCAAGGCCTTTTCTGGTTCCATATAAATTTTAGGATTATTTGTTCCATTTCTTTGAAAAAAAATCGATGGTATTTTGATAGGGATTGCATTAAATGTGTAGATTGCTCTAGGTAGCATAGACATTTTCACAATATTTGTTCTTCTAATCCATGAGCATGGAACATTGTTTTCCATTTCTTTGTGTCTTCCTCAATTTCTTTCATGAGTGCTTTATAGTTTTCTGAGTATAGATTTTTTGCCTCTTTAGTTAGGTTTGTTCCTAGGTATCTTATGGTTTTGGGTGCAATTGTAAATGGGATTGACTCCTTAATTTCTCTTTCTTCTTTCTTGTTGGTGTATAGAAATGCAACTGATTTCTGTGCATTGATTTTATATCCTGACACTTTACTGAATTCCTGTACCAGTTCTAGCAGTTTGGAGTGGAAACTTTTGGGTTTTCCACAGAAAGTATCATATCATCTTCAATAGTGATAATTTAATTTCTTCTTTGCCTATTTGGATGCCATTAATTTCTTTTTGTTGTCTGATTGCTGAGGCTAGGACTTCTAGTACTATGTTGAATAATCCTTTTAATGTCCTGTTGGATCCTATTTGTTAGTATTTTGGTGAGAATTTTTGCATCTGTGTTCATCAGGGATATTGGTCTGTAATTCTCCTTTTTGATGGGGTCTTTGTCTGGTTTTGGGATAAAGGTAATGCTGATCTCATAAAATGAGTTTGGAAGTTTTCCTTCCATTTCTATTTTTTGGAACAGTTTCAGGAGAATAGGTATTAATTTTTCTTTAAATGTTTGGTAGAATTCCCCTGGGAAGGTGTCTGGCCCTGGGCTCTTGTTTTTTGGGAGATTTTTGATGACTGCTTCAGTTTCCTTACTGGTTATGGGTCTGTTCAGGTTTTCTATTTCTTCCTGGTTCAGTTGTGGTAGTTTATATGTCTCTAGGAATGCATCCATTTCTTCCAGGTTGTCAAATTTGCTGGTGTATAGTTGCTCATAATATGTTCTTGTAATTGTTCATATTTCTTTGGTGTTAGTTGTGATTTCTCTCTTTCATTCATGATTTTATTTATTTGGGTCCTGTCTTTTTTCTTTTGATCAGTTTGGCCAGGGGTTTATCAATCTTATTAATTCCTTCTTCAAAGAACCAGCTCCTAGTTTCGTTGATTTGTTCTACTGGTTTATTTGGTTTCTGTTTCATTGACTTTTTGCTCTGACCTTTATTATTTCTCTTCTCCTGCTGGGTTTAGGCTTTCTTTGTTGTTCTTTTCCCAGCTCCTTTGGTGTAGGGTTAGGTTGTGTTTTTGAGACCTTTCTTATTTCTTGAGAAAGGCTTGTATCTCTATATATTTTCCTCTAAGGACTGCCTTTGCTGTGTCCCACAGATTTTGAACCGTTGTGTTTTCATTATCATTTGTTGCCATGAATTTTTTCAGTTCTTCTTTAATTTCCTGGTTGACCCATTCGTTCTTTACAAGGATGCTCTTTAGCCTCCTTTGGGCTATTTGGGAAATTTCCAAATTTCCTCTTGTGATTGAGTTCTAGCTTCAGAACATTGTGGTCTGAAAATATGTGGGGAATGATCCCAATCTTATGGTACTGTTTGAGACCCAATTTGTGGCCCCGGATGTGATCTATTCTGGAGAATGTTTCTTGTGCTCTGGAAAAGAATGTGTATTCTGTTGTTTTGGGATGGAATATTCTGAATATATCTGTGATGTCTATCTAGTCCAGTGTGTCATTTAAGGCATTTATTTCCTTGTTGATCTTTTGCTTGGATGATCTGTCCATTTCAGTGAGGGCGGTGTTAAAGTTCCCTACTATTATTGTGTTATTGTCCTGTGTTTCTTTGATTTTGTTATTAATTGGTTTATATAGCTGGCTGCTTCCATGTTAGGGGCATAGATATTTAAAATTGTTAGATCTTCTTGTTGGACAGACCCTTTGAGTATGATATAGTGTCCTTCCTCATTTCTTATTATAGTCTTTGGCTTAAAATCTAATTGATCTAATATAAGGATTGCTACTCCAGCTTTCTTTTGATGTCCATTAGCTTGGTAAATTGTTTTTCCACCCCCATACTTTAAATTTGGAGGTGTCTAAATGATTTTAAATCTGGAGGTCTAAAATGAGATTCTTGTAGACAGGATATTGATTTTTTTAATCCATTCTGATACCCTGTGTCTTTTGATTGGGACATTTTGCCCATTTACATTCAGGGTGACTATTTAAAGAAATGAATTTAGTGCCATTGTATTTCCTGTAAGGTGACTCTTACTGTATATTGTCTCTGTTCCTGTTTGGCCTACTACTTTTAGGCTCTCTCTGCTTAGAGGACCCCTTTCAATATTTCCTGTGGGGCTGATTTGTTGTTTATAAATTCTTTTAGTTTTTGTTTGTCCTGGAAGCTTTTTATCTCTCTTCTATTTTCAATGATAGCCTAACTGGATATAGTATTCTTGGCTGCATATTTTTCTCATTTAGTGCTCTGAATATATCATGCCAGTTCTTTCCATTCTGCCAGATCTCTGTGGATATGTCTGCTGCCAGTCTAATATTTTTGTTTGTTAAAGACTTCTTGTCCTTAGCTGCTTTTAGGATTTTGTCTTCGTTACTAAGACTTGTAAATTTTACAATTTTACAATTTTTACAATTTTTATTAGATGATGGGGTGTGGATCTATTTTTATTGATTTTGAGGGGGTTATTTGTACCTCCTGGATTTTGATACTTGTTCCCTTTGCCATATTAGGGAAATTCTCCACTATAATTCACCCCAATATATCTTCTGCCCCTGCTCTCTCCTTCTTCTTCTTCTGGAATCCCAATTATTCTAATATTGTTTCATCTTATGGTATCACTTACCTCTCTAATTCTCCCCTCATGGTCCAGTAGTTGTTTGTGTCTTTTGCTCAGCTTCTTTATTCTCCATGATTTGGTCTTATAGATCACTAATTCTATCTTCTGCCTCATTTTTACTACCAGTAAAAGCCTCCATTTTTGATTGCCCCCAATTAATAGCTTTTTTAAAATTTCAACTTGGTTAGATTTTAGTTCTTCTATTTCTCCAGAAAGGGCTTTTATATATCCAGACAAGATTTCTCTAATATCGTCCATGACTTTTTCAAGCCCAGCTAGCACCTTGAGAATCATCATTCTGAACTCTAGATCTGACATATTACCAATGTTCATATAGATTAGGTCCTTAGCCTTTGGTACTGCCTCTTGTTCTTTTTTTTGTGATGAGTTTTTCCACCCTGTCATTTTATCGAGATAAGACTATATGGAGAAGAGAATAAAATATTAAAAGCATGGCAAAGACCTCAGAAAAATGTATGCTAACCAAATCAGAAGAGACCCCAAATTGGGGGGAGGAAAAAGGGGGTACAGAAAAATTTTAAAAATTAAGAAATACACACACACACACACACACACACACACACACATATATATATATTAGACTGGTGAATAGAACAGAGCTACTCACTTGATTTTGGGTGTATTTTGGTCTCTTAGAAGAAACTACTTTCCAAAATTTTAAAGAAAGAAAACTTATGTATATACCAAAATAAGAGTAAACACGATGAAGGGATGGAATATGACTGTAAAGATGAAAATTTTTTAAAAAAGTCTAAAAAAGGAATTGATAAGTTGGTTGGAAAAAGAAAGAAAAAGAAAGTGGAAAGAATTTGCTCAGGTTGGAGACTAGAACAAAGTCCTGTCCTAGATTTATGGTATATTTTGATCTATTAGAAGAAATTGTATCCCAAAAATTTTTATAAGAAAAAACCCTATATGTATACAGAAGATAAAGTTGGATACAACGAAGGATAAAAGTATGACTATAATAATGAAGGTTTAAAAAGACTTTTTTAAAAAGAAAGGTATTGTTAAGATAAACTAGTTAAAAAACGTTAAAAGATGAAAGAGGAAAAGTTTAAAAAATTAGAATAAGAAAAAAATAATATTAAAAAATAAATATTCTTTGCAAGACCAAGGAATCATGGGGAGAAAGCCATGAATTCCATGCTTTACTTTCTCCTCCTCTGGAATTCCTCTGTTCTCCTTGGTCAGTGAACTTGGTCTTGGCTGGATTTCTTACTGATCTTCTACAGGAGGGGCCTGTTGCACTGATTTTCAAGTGTCTTTGCCCAAGGCGGAATTGTGCTGCCCTTGCCAGGGGCTGTGCTAAGTAATGTGCTCAGGTTCGCTCTTGGGAGCTTTTGTTCCCTGAGCACTTTCTGTAGAGCTCTGGAGGACAGGAATGAAAATGGCGGCCTCCCAGTCTCCAGCCTGGAGGACCTGAGAGCTCGGGGTCCCCCCTCCTCAGTGCACCCTCAGAGAAAAGCTTCTATCACTCCCATCTCCCTGCTTGCAGGCCGCACTACAAGCTCACCTGGCCTGTGACTGAGTGTTTCTGTCTCTGGCGCATGGCCCCGTTTGCAGTGCCCAAACCCAGCAGATTTCTGCCTCCAGAGAAGGAAGATGAGTCTCCCTGGATCTGCCACTTGTGGGGTCTGTTCTCAAAGAGCCGTGGTCAGACTGTGCCACGGATCACAGTTTAAGGTAACCCTGAGCTGAAAGAGCTCACTCCTCAGCTCTGTCTCTGTAGTTGGCTTCCCTGCTCTGATACCTGTGAGCTCTGCTACACTCAGACACCCCCGAACCTTCTGGGGCCCTGCGGGACCTGAGATCATGCTGTCCCTGTGAGGGATACACCCCCACTTAATCCCTGGAGCCAAGTCCCTTAGTGGAGCAAACTTCTAAAAGTTCCGATTTTGTGTTCTGTTGCTCCATGGCTTGCTGGGAGCTGGCCCCTCCCCCCACGGTCTATCTTCCTGTCACTTTGGATTCACTTTTCTGCACATCCTACCTTTTAGAAAGTGGTCAATTTTCTGTTTCTAGAATTTCTGCTCTTCTTCTC
The DNA here is from genome assembly GCF_022355385.1 of Mustela nigripes. Lineage (NCBI taxonomy): Eukaryota > Metazoa > Chordata > Mammalia > Carnivora > Mustelidae > Mustela > Mustela nigripes. Next base: position 86,551,118 of record NC_081568.1, read on the forward strand.
TTCAATCTCCTCTTCGGTTTATAGGTGTTCGGAATGGTTTGATAACTATCTAGCTGAACTCCTGCGACCTGATGTCATTTCAGTCTGCTACTCCTCTGCCATCCTGACTCCTCTCTCCAAACTGGATTATTCTAATTATTATTTTGCATCATGCAATCCAGCTTTTGCTATAAACTTTTTTATCTTTAAGCTATTGTACATAGATCTCTTAAAAACTATGGATCCACATGTTAGACCTGCTTCACATCACTCCATGGCTTACATCTAGCCTATGGGACAAGTACAGAATTTCTCAGCCTAGTAAACAAGGCTTTCTGTAATGTAAGCTCACCTCAGCTTCTCTACCACATCTTTTTTTACTATCCTTTGAAAAACTACTTCATTATTCTTTGCCCTAAGTGAGCACCATATTCACTTCATCCCTATCTTAGTCTGCTCAGCCATTCTTGTCTTTTCCCAAGCTATCCTTACTCTATTCTCATTACTTCTGCTGTTTCTCTAACACTCACTTCAAGATCCTTTTATTTTATTTACTATTTGATGAATAGATGCTATATCTTCCCATAGGATTTAGGACCTTGAAGAAAAGGACTGAATCACAGTTCTCCATTATCCTTGCCTTGATGTTCTGAGCACAATAAGGGCTTAATTAACATTTGTTTATAGTCTAGTTTGGCCTAGGAAAGAGCCACTCCTCCAACCCCACATGAATCCCATTATAAGGAAACCTGTAAAGAATATTTTAGTCGAAATATTTTGCATGGTATAACCATTATCTAAGTGATTGGTAGTAACCAACTAACAAAACTCTTAATGTTAAAAAAGAAAAAAAAGTCATTCTGTATGCTTTCTGTTAGATTTTAATTTACTTCTCATTTTTATTGGTTGAAAGGAAAAGTGAAAGTGTAAGACAAATGTAATTTGAAAGCATACAATAAGTTATAAAGAGTTTTCTTATAGGATTTACCTTTATTTATTTTTTATTTTTTTAAATTAAATTAAATTAAATTTTTCTTTTCAGTGTTCCAAAATTCATTGTTTATGCACCATACCCAGTGCTCCATACAATACATGCCCTCCTTAATACCCACCCCCAGGCATACCAAAAATCCCCACCCCAATCCCCTCCAAAACCCTCAGTTTGTTTCTCAGAGTCCACAGTCTTTCATGATTTGTCTCCCCCTCCAATTTCACCCAATTCACTTCTCCTCTCCATCTCCCAATGTCCTCCATGTTGTTCCTTATGCTCCACAGGTAAGTGAAACCATATGATAATTGACTCTGCTTAACTTACTTCACTCAGCATAATCTCCTCCATTTCCACCCATGTTGATACAAAAGTTGGGTATTCATCCTTTCTGATAGCTCCATAATACTCCATTGTATATATGGACCATATCTTCTTTATGCATTTGTCTGTTGAAAGGCATCTTGGCTTTTTCCACAGTTTGGTGTCTGTGGCAACACCTCCAGCCTTGTGTGAAGACTGCGGCTTGGCCTTCACAAGAATGTTTGAAGGGAGTCCTTCACTGGGCAGTAAATTGGATAAATAACCCATGATATCTCATCTAATGCTTTAGTTCTATTATTTGAAATGTTTTCCACAAACTTATTTTGAAAAATTATTCAGTTATAAAGCATTCCTTTTGGGGTGCCTCAGTGTACAGTCAGTTTTAAGTGTCTAATCCTTGGTTTTGGCTCAGGGTCATGGGATCAAGCCCCATGTTGGGCTCTGCACTCAGCCCTCAAGTCTGCTTGAGATTCTCTCTCTCCCTCTTCCGTTCCTGCTCATGGTCTCTCTCCCCTTGTGTCTCTTTCTCTCAAATAAATAAATTAATTAAAAAAAAAAGGTTCTTTTCTTCATAAGAGTTAGCTTAGAAGATCACACTGCTTACATCAGGGAAAGCTTAGGGTAAGGTATCTTGGGAAGAGGATGAAGAAAAATGACTGCAAAACTAGAAAGACCAAGTAGCTACATACAGTCCTATTATTATTATTTCTGTCAAAGTTTTAGTTTGAGAATTTTAAAGCATTTTTTTATGGTGACTATTTAGAAAAATTAAATGATTTGTAATTAGGGATAGGAATGTCTTAGACTAAGTCATAATGATGCAGATATTTGATCTATATAATAATAATAGCAATAATCAATTCTCCACATTTGCTTATGTAAAACTAAGCAAAATTTATGTTTTGACCAATTGTCTGGACTGAATCAATATTGAGTGTGGTATAAACAGTTTTTAACAAGAAAATAAGTCAGAAAAAGATTTTTGTCAAATAATTGTGAGAGATTATTGGTTTTATAGGACAGCTGATTAAATTTTTTCACATTTGAACTGGTTGTGACACCAATCCAGAAATTATTTCTGTTCTGTGTAATGACCAGCTGTTTTCCATGATCTCCTGGGAACAGAGGGGGAATGAACATCAATAGCAGAAGGCAGTTCTCCAGGCAGTAGAGGCAAAATTCTGAAGTGTAGATTATGTTTCTAAGTGTGTTTGCAAACTCTTTCCCTGGATACCTTAGAAAACAGACAGATGTGTGTCTTGGGTGGCAAAATTGCAGTGCTGTTCTGCACTCGGTGAGGTGCAGTCTGAGCTCAGAGGTATAACATGACAACTTGCAACTTGCAATGACAACTTCATTATTAGAAAGATAGAATATCAGCTTTCCTGCACCTTAAGAAGGAAAAAGCCAATTAGAGGCTAAGTGTCTTAACTAAGATGAGAGGTAGTGTGGAAATGAATTCTTGCCTTCCTCATGCTGGAACAGGTAGCATTTTATGCTTCCTATTTTAGAAACCTAATAATCAGCATTTGAATATGGTGCCCTTATTCCTTGTCTGTATCTGTTATGGATAGTTCATCTTTAGAGTAAAGGGTGTTGTTCTTTTTTATAAGGTATCAAAATGACTTTAATCCTTCCAGGCAAACAGTCCCAAAGTATTTTTAAGAGGCAGCCAGGGAAGGAGAGTGTCTTTTTGATAGTTTGCTGACCTCTGCACGACCCACCCTGGAACCGCCTGGAAAGGCCCAGACTGTGTTGCTGCTCCTGGAGTTCAGCTGGTGACTCATCAGGGGCCAGGCAAACTCGAGTAATTCTAAGTTGCTAATGGCAATGAATGAATGTGAATCTCTGTTTTCCTTTAGCCTGTTGTAGTCAGTTTTTACGGAATCATAACGGCATCCATTCTCTGGGTCACATTTTTCCTTCACGTGACTCCCAGCAAATGATGTGCCATTGAGGATAATCTGTGTTTAATCTTCGTATTTACCCTGTAAAATAACATAGAACTAAGCAGTAAGGAAAATATTTATGTACATGCACATACATGTATATCTGCTGTATTCTGTCATTCTGATAGCTTATAATGACTTGTCCATCTTGCCTTTGAATCTAATAGGTGGTTTTTGTAACCAGATTCTCTGTCTAAAGAGATAGGAAATGTCTTGGCTAAAGGGTAAAAAAAAGCCACAGCACTTATCAGCTTCTGATATGGAACAGTGTTAGAAAAGCAGGCCCCCCGACTTCCCTGCTTCTTCATACCCTCCTTGACAGCAGTTGTAGGAGTAATTTGAATCTAGCATGTGCTTGGACTGAGCAGTGGAACAGGGCTCTTGTGTCCTCTTAAGTGGCAGTTTCCAGTGTTTCATAGCCATGAACATGCCCTAAACAAAAGAGAATGTTAGAGTCCCTGAGTCTTGAACTATAGATCTGTCTTCTCGTCATTGGAACAACAGCTCTGAACAGCTGTGAGTGTAGGGGTGAGGACTGGAGAACGGGACGGGAATGGGTGGTGAGTGACTTTGTGCTCCTGGAGAGGAGAAGGTGGGTGAAGGCAGGCCCCACACACTGGGGTCTTTCCTGACCGATACCTATTCCTATGTAACAAGTGCCCTTGCAGGTAAAAGTAGTAGGTTTCTTCCTGTTTAAGTAACAGGTAGTGGAGATTTTTGTCTCTGCTTTTGAGAGTGAAGCCACATGGTCTAGAGAATAAGGATTAGGTTGAACACAAAACCTAGAGCTAGAATGCTCTGTATCTGTGTCATGAACCGTAGAGCAAATTTCCTGCAGGTCTGAGAGGCCAGGCTCTGATCGTTCACTGTTGCAGGGCTTTGGTCCGACAAAGATTGTGAGAAGTCTTTGGGGACTAGGTGAAGGGGAAATTTATGAACCACTGTTGCTCTGCCTTTCCCTTCCCTGTCCTCTGAGAGGCCATGTATGGAAAGAGAGACCAGGCATCTGGCAGGTAGGATCTGGACTCCTGGACAGATCACTTTCCTGAGCCCTAACCTTGGTACTCAGCCAAAGGCATACACTAGAGAGCAGTCATTCTCCTTGAAGTCCTTTGGCCAAATAAATCTAAACCAGGGACTTCCCTCTACAGAACCTTTGCTCTGTGCCTTGGCTAATGGGAAAACACTCTCCCTCTGTTCTGTACTTTCTGGAGAGGTAGAGTGAAGCAACTGATATTTCTGTGACCACTGGGTTCCTGAAGGTAACCTTCACCGGCAACCACAGGGGCTTTTAAACTGTTTGGAGAAGGATATGACACCAAAGTCATTTGGAAAAGGAATTCTTAGTTTAGTCCAGGATGCCAAGTAAATGTATATTCTTCATCACATTCATTCAGAATGTTTTGAAATAATTTTAGGGGGATCTTTTCTCCAGCCACCAGTAACGATGTCCATTCCCTCTGTTCTGTGGTCCATCTGTGAATAACGAGGTGTGGCTAAGGAGCACGGTCACTGACACAGGTGAGCTGTGGCACAGGCACACTGAGCACTCCCAGCCATCTGCCCTGTTTCGTGGCGGCTTCGGCCTGGGATGGTCACCTTTTGGGTTGAGATTGGCCACGTTTCTTGTTTATGTTGTTTCCTCATACCCTTTTATCAAATGAAAATTGTTTTGTGTTTTTTCTGATGTAAAAAAAAAATATTAATAAACTTGGCCTGCCTTCAAGGAATATAGGCAAGCCAGGATGATTCAAGTTTGGGGCCTGTAATTTTGTCTTCTGTGCACATCGGGCTGCAGTCTCACAGGGAAATGAGTCTTCTATACGTGGGGCTGTATAAATAACAGGGCTTTGTGATATGGGAGTGCAGCAGCCTTAAAATAGTTGAGCTAGAAGAGGTTATGAAAATGCTATTTTTAAGGCTTATACAGCTGTGCTAGGGAACAACTTATTATGTGTTCATAATGTGTTAACCAAATGCCTAGAAGAGAGTGGTTGACTTTGTGTGGAGGAGAACAAGGGTACTGACAAAGCCACGGTCCGCTGGTGTGCAGAGAAGCAGAAATTAGGCAAGGAGTCATAATGCTGGAGAGGCAAGATAACATCCTTAAAACAGTTCTATCTGATAACTGGCTAGACACACCATTAAAAAAAGAGAGAAAATGTATCTTAAATGCTTACGTGCCAGATGGCTAAAATCTAAATAACAGTTTTCTATTGTCCAAGGCTATTCACTTGTCAGCCCTAGAAATTTATCTCTTCAAAACTTCCTATCCAGTTAACTTTTACTCGAATTGACATTTTTGGGGGGGAGGTTGGAGTCTAGCAACTTGCCAGCTATGTGATAGAGTAAGTGCATTTGGATTGAATACAGAATCCAAAGTCAACTTTTTTTTTTCTTTTTAAATAATAGATTATTGGTTGGCGTGGAAGAACAGGGAAGTTTACATTAATATTACTTCTCCCCCTCTTTATACTTTAAAACCTTAAAGGTCCACTGTATACATTGTTTGCATGCTGTTTGCTAATAGACTATCATGCTGAACTCTGTGTAGTGGAGCAGGGTGTCCAGTTCTTACTGTACTATTTTTGTATGTGATTCACTCAGTTTATTTGTGGGGGTCCCGTACCATCATTTTGAATGGAAGAGTAAAGCTTTGTGTCTTTCTTCCACATACACCACTCCCTGCAACCTTTCTAAGATCCAAGAGGAACATTTTTGATTGAGATTTGAGTTCACGGCTTAATCTAAACATGGAAAGGAAACAAAGTATCATAAGGCCAGATACCCCCTCTGCATGGCAAATAAGTCTTGATTCTCTAAAGCTACAAGGTCATGGGAAAGTGGTTTTTGTCCCTGATGACCCCTGAACCTCAAACTGAAAGGTACACATTCTCCGCAATGCCGTGACTTCCTTGCATTGTATTGGGCCATGTCAACAGGAGCAAGTGCTCAGACTTCAATAAAACACATGGACTCCTTAATCCGATGGATGGAAAGTTAAGTTTAGATGAACAAAATATGAGACTCATTGTATCTTAGGCGTGTGATGAGAACAGAGGAAGGACCCATGAAGAGAGCTGTGAATAATGCTTGCATTTCAACAGGAAGTCTAATTAGATCCTGATATTTTAATATGGAAATGTTTTTAAAGATCAAACTGTAAATAGGAAATATATGCCTTGTGCAAGAGAAGCCATGAAGAAAAGGAACTCAGTCCTAGAAACTGTGGATTTACATTTTGGCAGGATGACTTTTGTTTTTCCTAGTTTTTATTAGGGAAAATTCCTCTGGAGTTTCACAAGTGGACCTTTTGGAAGATGTATTTTTATTTATTCCATTTATCAGCCACAATCAGAGGCCCAGTTCTAAGGCAGTCTTCATTGTATACCAAATTGAGAAAAATGTGGACTGAATGCAAATTATTCTATTAACTTTTTAAAAGTTACATAAAAATTTGTTCATGATCCTATTTATGTTCAAGCATTTCTAGTGTGTGTTACATTGCAAATTACACATATTCATCCTTTTAAAATTATTAAAACATTTGGCTAACATTGTTACATTCACTTTTCACATGAAAAAACTGAGGCCTGTCTCACATTATGGAGAAAATAAGCTGAAATTACAATTTTGGAATTCATACTTTGCCATTTCAAACCATTCTTTTAATGCTCTTTTTTGGTTTTGTTTTGTTTTTTTAAAGATTTTATTTATTTATTTGACAGACAGAGATCACAAGTAGGCAGAGAGGCAGGCAGAGAGAGAGGAGGAAGCAGGCTCCCTGCTGAGCAGAGATTCCCCATGCGGGGCTCCATCCCAGGACCCTGAGCGGAAGGCAGACCTGAGCAGAAGGCAGAGGCTTTAACCCACCGAGCCACCTAGGCACCCTAACGCTCTGTTTCTATTGCAGTGTCTTAATATCAATACTTAATAGATTCTTAAGTGGTTTTTTTTTTTCAATTTTCTAAGTAAAAGGTACCAAGTAGGCTAAAGGGAGATTTAAGACTGAGAGGAAATATCCGGCCTGGCTTTTCATGGAGCCAAGGTAAATGAACATTTAAGGCACATGCATGGAAAGGCAAATGATACCCTTCACATTCCTGTGATTAATGACACATGGCTTTGGAATGCAAATACTCCAGGTGAAGAGGCTGCCCACATACGAAAAGATAATGCTCTCACTTCCCTCCAAATCACAATATCCAATGGTAAAAACCAGCAAGCTCATATGTCAAGAGTGGATTCTGTTCCCATCTTCTTTATTCTTTGTATGTTATATGAAAATTGGAATGGGGATAGATACCAGAGACCACAGTGATATCCACCAAAGAAGTTGTTTCATAAATTATAAAGGCAGTTGTTCCATGAGTTTGAAAGTGACCAGTCCAATGAACAGATGCAATCAATGTCTGCCTTTATGATTGAAGACAACAAAATCTTTCTCCTCTCTCGTTGCTGACTTCTTAATATCTGCTCTGTGAATCCACGATCCTTGCTGGATAATCACAGAACTCAGCATGCTGGCCCAGGCGTTGGTCCAGGAGTAGGCATGTGCACAGGCACGGCTAATCAAAGTGTCTTCCCTGATGTGTGGGCACTGGAAGAGAGCTTTCTTCTATTTGGCCTGTTTGAGTCTATGGACAGACTTGTGCTGCCAGGGGTTATTTTTCCTGGGATGGGAGGAAAATCTGTCTGGAAGGGAACCTCAGACTCAGAAGTAAGTGGAACCATAAGATTGGGAGAATGTTTTAATGACATTAGGAGAGCCCTCATATCTAGATGACCCTTTGGATTACCTAGTGATACAAAGCAGTATTTTTTCATTTTTTTTTCAAAAGCCAGTTTGAGTTAGATTTTTTCTATTTGCCATTAAAATGCTGATTATTAAAAGCTTAAGAAAACTCAACACCTGATGATGATCTGTAACTTCCCCTTTCAAAGACTTTTTTTTGGGGGGGTACCTCTCTTATGCTTCTTACTCTGAGTAATAAAATAATATCATAATAAAATATGATAAAACTAAGGAATTATAAAATTATGGTTATATCTACATTAAAACCTGAAACTGGTGATACAAAGGATAAATGCGTAGGACTTTAGAGAGGAGCAGATGACTGGGAGCAGGTGTAATTCAGGGAAAGCTTAATTCCAGAAGTAAACTTAGACCTTCAATATGACCAAGGGTTGAAGAATAGATGGTAAGGAAAGGGAAGGGTATTGCAGGTAAAGAAGCTAAGAGGAACAAAGGTACAGAGATGGGGAAGAGTAGAAGGGAAAATGCTCCAGGTGGAAAGGTGAGGTCATATTTGAGATGGAGTTGTTGCATTAAAACAGAGGGATGTAAAAACCAGGCAATAGACCTTAAAAGTTTTGGCCAGGGACATGACCTGATAAAAGGGATATTTCATGAATATTAGTAGTAGTACGCTGGGCAAATGGAATGGGAAGTAGGGAGAAAGATATCAGGATGGCTAGTAAGGAGACTTATTTTCAGATTTTTCAGTAATGTGATATGAGAGACAATTAAAACTTGGTAGGTTGTAGCAGTGAGAATGCCGGCGGAAAATGAGAAAGGCATAAAGATATTTCAAATGAAAAACATCCATAGGATTTGATTGTGAAGATGAAGCAGCAAGTAGAAGATGGTTAACTCTTAAGTTTTTGATTCTTCATGTTAGGACACGTCCTTGCACACATGGGGTTGAATTATTGAGAAGTCCATACTGGAAGGATGTACTATTGAAACTGCAGGATTGGAATTTGGATTCCAGAATATAGAAAAGACAGGACTAGACACAGTGACTGGGAGTAAAGTTTCAAAGAAACGATAAAGTCAAGAGAATGAATGATGAGTGGTAAAGAGGAGTAGAAAGAGAGACTTGTGTGTGTGTGTGTGTAAAAGAAAAAAAGTACTCACTATTCTTTCCAATTCAAATATAATAGTTGAGGGGTTTTATTTATATATTTGGTTATATATTTATGCTGAAAATCTTGATTATGAATGACATTAACATAATAGCTTTAAAATTTTAAATTCCAAAGTTTGGCCCCAAGTTTCTTTAATTTGCAACTTGTTTTTAATGATGTTTAGATAAAAAAGATGTCTTCCCAATCAGAATCTTTAATGGCTACACTTAATTAAACCATGATCCCTATTTTTCAATTCTACCTACCAGTTACAAAGTTCTTTGTTGGAATTCTTGTGTTGGGTGGGGAAGGGAAAAAGAAAAGCTCCGTGGACCACAGGGCATACTTTTGAAGACTCAAAAAAGCATCTTGAAATGCACAGACTGAGAAGAAAACAAACTCCCAGCTTTAAGAAAAAGAAAAAGAACAATATAAAGTTCTTTAAATTTGCTTTCTTTACATGAAATTATTGATAGATAAAATTACTATGGAGAATAGACACACAATGGCCAATATGAGTAGGGGAATAAAATGAGGGAAGCAGATTATAGGAAGAATGATTGGGCAACAGATAATCTGTAGGTTAGGAGAATGAAGAGAAAAACAAGGAATTTGCAATAGGTCAGAAAAAAGTTGTAAAACAAACATAGTAGCAGGAGAAGAAATGGTGAACATGGGAGATTTGGGTTGCAACAAAGAGCGACTTTGGTGACTGGTAAATACTTGGAAAAGTTGGATCACATATGATTCTTCTTTTGTGTGTTTTATTTACCCTTACTGTTCAGGATATCTGATTTCAATCTAGCCTACTTGACACTGAAATTTTCTTAGCCATATCCATGCTGAGGCGACCTTCAGGAATAACTCATTCATAGATCTTAGTCTGGCTGTAGCAGAACTACACTAAGACTACGAATATGTTGACTTCACAAATTCTGATTTTTATTTCCAATGAATATGGTTTGAAGGAGAATTTTTGCCAAATGTCCTTTCAGTCTTTTCCTAAATTCATCTGTTTAACTTTTACATGGAGTTTCTACTTAATAGTATTAATGTTCATGGGTCGAATGAGACTTTATGTTGATGATACAAAAAACCCAAATCATCTGATTATATAACTAGAAACAAAGCATCATGATTGCTGTCTAACAAAAGGAAGGGCAGCCTGTGCCACCACTGCACCAGCTGACCAGCAGAGCATAATCTAGAATGGTGGAATATCTGTTTTCCTTTTAATAATTGATAGATTTTGAAATTTGTCCTTGACTTCAAGGACTATCATCTGAGTTTAAATGTGAACTTATGCATCATTTCTGTTGATATTTGGGGGATACACGGTGGCAGATTTTGGCTGAAAAGCAGAATGCATTTTGAACTCTCTGTGATTCTGCTCAATTTTTCTAACTGCATGACCCATTATCTATTTATTAGAATGTTAAAAATACACCCATATCCAAGTACATAGCTAAAAGCACAACACTTCTTAGCTGTGCAGATTTTACTTCAGAGAGTAGGAGGACACTGTCTCTTTTAAAAATACTTTTTCTCTAAATTAATAATGACTTTATACTCAGCTTTAAACAAATTATAGTTTCAGAATCACTAAAACCTAGGCTGTTAGGAGATCATTCTCATCTCTCTACCTAGCTTTCAACTCTTTAATGATTACCTTTGGATTCATTTTGGATTCTGCTATTCAAATTCTGATAGTCTAAGAATTAAACTTAAAAATCAACTTTTCTTGCATCTTAGATTCATTTTCACTGGTGATTTACTCAGTAACCTTGAGCTATCACTTCAGCTCATTCACCATATGGAATCTGTCATATTTGTTAATGAGAATCATTTCCACAGAACTCCTAGGAGATTTAGAGGATAAATGGAATTTGGATTGGAAAGAGCAATATATTTTTGCTGATACATGTCTCTGTGTTGGCTTTCAGTAGGTATCAGATGTCATTTGCATAGAATTACAATGAGCTAGGTAGCCCCATTTGTTCTCCTGGTTACTTTTCTTTTTTTAAAAAATCATTTCCTGTAAATGTTCCTAGCAGCCCTGTAAAATGAGATGTGATTTTCTTTGAAATGAGGAAAAGAATAAACATATAGATTGCTTACAAGCTTTTAAAGAAGTCTGTGCTCTACCCCTGACAAAATTTTGTGTGGTTCTTATTCTTCCTGGGGTCGGAAATAAAAACTTTCAATTCATCCTTTTAGAAGATTTCTTGGGAACTGAGATGGAGCAAATTTGCCTCTCTTATCAGTGGGTCTTGTCATTTAGCTCTATGGTTACTTAAGTTATCTGCTGGCACGTTGATATTTATGAGTGTGGTTTGGCTTGTGTTTGTGCAGAGTTTTATGAATTAGGGTTTATTTATTTTTTTTTTTTTTTGCCAGTTTTGAGATGACTTTAACATACTGAGATGAAAAAAGAGATGAGGATTATTCCTTACTGTGTAGTCTTTTATTTTCTTTAATGAAATGAATTTAGAAACTATATCCCCAATATCTGGTTAGGGAAATTTTAGATTATACTTACTAGGATAGAGAAATATCTCCAAATATAAACCATGTCTCCTAGGATTTAAAAACCTATCTCTAAAATATTAATTGGCACACTTAAAACCACAAGTCAAATAGAATCCCAAGGAGAAAAGCAAGAGCTTACTTTGGTAATACTGCATCGAAGGGAATAAGGCCCAGGACAACTGGCCAACAGGTTTGGCTCAGTAAGTTAAACATTTTTTTGATACAATAACATTTACACTCAAATAGGCCCCATCAATCCTCCTTATGCTATTATAGTTAATTATGAGAGTGCTACGGTTTCACCTGGATATGCTCCTTCCAGAGGCCCCTTCTTACTGCAGTCCTCAAATGTCTGAATGTCTTAGTTTTTGTTTTTTGAGAGAGAGAAAGTGGGGGAGGGGAAGGGGCAGAGAGAGAGAGAGAGAGAGGGAGAAAGTCTGAAGTAGGCTCCCCACCTCATGACCCTGATATCTTGACCTAAGCCAAAATAGGAGTCCAATGTTTAACTGATTGAGACAACCAGGTGCCCCTGAATATCTTAGATTTTTATTATACCTTGGACAATGTATAGGGTTTGGACAATAACTTGGTTGTTCTGGTCACAGGTAAGCTTGCCAACCTCACGAGTCCTTTCATTTGTTCAGTCCTGCTTAGATACTCAGTAAGCCATTTGGAATTCCTGGACTCCTCTGTAATTAAGTCTTTCTCACTGTATACATTAACTTAATAATCCATTCTTCCTCCTTTTTAAGGCCTGTTTTAGATCTTCTTAAAACTGGTCTTGTATATAATAACATTCAAAACAACCCTTATATTCTAAAATGGATTCCATTTTTAACTGACAGTATTTCCAAAACATAATATTTCACACTTTCTCTTTTTCCTGCAAATGGATTCAGACTCTAACATTTATTTCTTTTTAAATATCTGTCAGGCACCGTAGTTGACACTGGAGATCTAACAAAATCAGGGCATCTGATCTGATCTGAAAAAAATTTACAGTCAAGTATATGCTGCTTTGCTTTCTGTATCTTCAAGATGCCTAGTAAAACATCTAGGCAGTTTTTGTGTGTGTGTGTGTGTGTGTGTGTGCACAGCAGCTCAACAGAAGAAAGTTTTGTAGGAGAGTCCAACATGTTCTAATTTTAGCTTACTTTGGTTTTATTCTCCAGAGGCTTTATTTTGCAGGATATAGGTGGAGTTAATGGGCTTGGTTAATAATTCCTGGAGATTCTCCTTTGAAGGGGCATACTTTGCCCAAACAATCAGCTATATAATTAAAAGTCATAACTGGGGTTAGTCATTATTGTTAGGTCTGCACCTCTAATTTGGTGTCATAGTCAGGGGCTCTTGAGACATTGCTCAGTAATGTTGGATGGTATCCCTCAGGTCAATTTTAGCTAGGAGAGCTATTGCTAAGTGGGCTGTAGAGATCTCATAAAAATTACAGAGGATAGAATGGTTCTCAGTCCTTTTAGAGTGGAGAAATGGTACTAATTCTAACACAAAGGGCCCAAGGTAGACCTTGGGTTATATGTAACATATAAATTATAACATATAGTGTTATATGTAAGTATTAAGTGTCAGGAGATAGCTACAACTTCTTGAGGAACCCTGATGCTCCTTGCTTTTCTCCACAACTCCATTTGTGGACTTTTCTAAGCAAGGTATCTCTGTGAGTCCTGAGGTGTGGAATGAGGACATCTTGAGAGCATGGCAGGGCTGGATGCCAAGTGTCAAGCATCCACCCTCTACGAGGCAGCACCCCACCGGGAGTAAAAACATGAAGGAAAAGCTTCACAAAACTCTTGTATGCGTAATTTCTTCTTATGGAAAAAAAAAATTCTGATATTCAAGACATACCAGAGAATTCCAATGTGTCTGACCTCCTCAGCTTAAAGAAAGCTTTCCCTACCCCAGCTAGAGAGAACCGTATTTGTGTCACTTGACTAGGATGAGATAGAAGGAATTACCTATGCTACTTTTACCACTGTGGTTTGAAAAGAGGGTGAATTGCATCCCACATCAGATGAAACTGGATAGTCCTGAAGCCTCAGATTACCTCCAGATGATGCAAGAGTCCTTTATACTAAGAAATTCACAGTTAAGATTTTTTCTTTCCTCTTCCTTTGTCTTCAGCATTTACTTCCATTGTTCTAAGTAACTGCTCCCAGCTTGGTCCACTCCATGGGTGGGCTTTTCTGAGTTCCAGTCTCTGTTTTCAGGGAAACCCAATCTTCCATGCCTGGCTGACTCTGGGAGGGATACCCCAGTTCTGGCAGGGAGTAGTCATAGGAGATGAGGATTTCACAGTGCACTTTCTTGTGTATTTTTAGAATTCTTTTTTTTTTTTTTAATTTTTATTTATTTGACAGACAGAGATCACAAGTAGGCAGAGAGAGAGAGAGAGAGGAAGCAGGCTCCCCGCTGAGCAGAGAGCCCGATGCGGAGCTCGATCCCAGGACCCTGGGATCATGACCCGAGCCGAAGGCAGAGGCTTTAACCCACTGAGCCACCCAGGCGCCCCTCTTTTGGTTTTCTAGGCCAGAGTAGGGCTGTCCCCTATCAGTCTTTACTTCTTCCTGTGCTAATTAGTGTTGAGTTCTCCCTATCAGAGAGAGCTGACTTTGCACTTTCTTCCATAGAATATCGTCACTGTTGCCAGTTTTTTCCAGCTGATTTTTCTTCAGCTCAGTAATTAGTTATTTGTGTTTGCAGAGAATGGTATGGGGATGCTGAGATCAGAGAGATGGACTTTGTCCATTTGCTGGGAAGACTGCCTTCCTGCTACTTCAAACATGAGGAGGAAAAAAAGTGAGAAATTTTGACCTTGGTTTTACAGAATTCAGACGTATCATGGCTGCATCACATGATTTTCTAAATAATAAAACCACCTCGGCTTCCCCTTCATACTTCTTTGATAAGCTTCTTGCTTTGCTTATAAAATAAGAAATCCTGTAAATGTACAAATGATGTTATATTTGGGAAACAAACAAACTGGAGCATACTTATCATGCTGCTAAGTTCTGAAGTAGGTTAAAATACTCAAAACAGTCTCAGGTGGATCGTGTTATCAATTTTTCACTTATTGAAAATACTGCATTTGAATGCCATGCTCTTTCCAACTAATTAGTGGCTACAATCTATGGTACGAACGTGAGGAATTTAGCCTGGGCAAAACTTTTAACTTCTCTTTGCTTCATTTGATTTTTCACAGTAGAGATGATTTTGTAGATAGTTAAACGAAGTAAGGCTAGCCCAGTATCTGGACATAAAATCAAAGAATATAACCCAGGGGTAGAATAAGGGACTAAGGACTACAGAAGTCGAGAGGCAGAAAGATAGGCATGGGGAGAGGCTTTTCAGAAGACAGGCCTCTCTGCAGAACACTGGAACTCAGCTGGGACGTGTTGAGAGGGAGAATAGAACGTCAGGGGAATAGGACTCCGAGAGTTGGTTTAGTTTGGCTAAAGGATATTGAGGAGTAATCACTGAAAAGGGAAGAACAAGCCACCCTGTGGAGGGCTTTAGATGCCAGACCGAGAAATATGAGCTTTAATTCAGAGACAGTATTTGGTAAACTGCCATCAAGAGCAGGGTTAGGGTTTTTTCCCCTCAGGGGCCAAAGTGACACCGGAAGCAGTGATCTCAGGGTGTGCAGGGGTTACCTGACACAAATCTCACCCACAGAGGTTCTGGTCCTCTCTCATCTCTTACTCTGGGGAGGTGGGCTGGGAGAAGATACATTTCCTTCTGTCATCTAAGGATGAGTTTTCACTCACTGTGGACTGACCCTGAGTTGGAGGACTGGTCCACACCATTTTTCTTAGGTCTCCTCAAACACGCAGTCATAAGAGTTGCTACATGAAGCACATCAGCAAGCCTGGTTTGCAGAAGGGTCAGGTCCCTGCTGTGATCCCCACAAAACTCTCCTCCGTGACCACACACAAAGTCACGGCATTTTAGTGAGAACATAGACACTCTGAGTGGGCTTTGTGCGATGATCTATGCTGATGAAACATAATAGCAGATTAGCTTAGCAGCTTTATTGGAGGAAGATGAAAGTCTAGTCCCCGGCTCTTACTAAAAGGCCATAAGGCCCAATGGTTTTAGCTTAGATTGGTTTAAGGCTATAGACCCACTTTGTCTCCATTTCATAAGAGCATGAATTCCTTTTTGATCCTTCATGGTGAACATATGCTCTCTCCTTATAATAAATGTGTCAAAAGTCCCAATGGGAGTAAAGTTTATTATTCCAGGCAAGTTTGGGAAATCATAACTTTCCATGAATTAACCTATATTTCTAATTTATAGACAGGGCATATTAGATGGTATTGTCAGTCTCCCAATTATGGGACAATTATTCAAGCTCTCACAGCCTAGTTGGCTATGGCTTTAAATGATTTTGCAGCCATCAGGCATTCTATTTTGAGAACTCTCTCCCTTTCTGACACTGTTGGTGAATTTCTCTGTCAGTGTCAAGATTTGATTGTGCCAGCCCCTAATGAACAGAATGATAATTTTATGATAGCTTCCAGGCCCTCTATGATATAGCAGACTTTTATCATATGTAGTTGCTAAGCTGAAGAGCTGTAGAGTAATAAATATATTTGACATTCAACAAGTAGTTTTGAGTAACTATTATGAGCCAGACACTCAAGTCCTGAGCCATATAATAATGGACTTATGAAATTTGGATTCTTTTTTAAAGTCAAACATCTATATTGAGTATCTTTTATTTTTTTATTATTTATTTATTTGACAGAGAGAAATCACAAGTAGATGGAGAGGCAGGCAGAGAGAGACAGAGGGAAGCAGACTCCCCGCCGAGCAGAGAGCCCGATGCGGGACTCGATCCCAGAACCCTGAGATCATGACCTGAGCCGAAGGCAGCGGCTCAACCCACTGAGCCACCCAGGCGCCCCTTGAGTATCTTTTAAATAAAATAATAGATTGGGAGGGGCACCTGGTGGTGCAGTCTGTTAAGGGGCTGACTCTTGATTTCCACTTAGGTCATGATCTTAGGGTCCTGGGATCAAGCCCTATGTCAGACTCAGCACCCGTGGGGAGTCTGCTTTAAGATTCTCTCTCTCCCTCTGCCCCTCCCCTACTCGCTCTCTCTCTAAAATAAATAAATAAATCTTAATAAAAATACAATAATATATTAGGAAGACATTTCAATCTTCCTGAGATGTCATTCATCATTCTGTATGGTCCCATCCACCTCCCCGTCCAATCTTGTACCACTAGCCTGAGACTTCTCTCTCTGTTTCTATTCCTTAGGCATCTGGACTTCTTTCAAGACCTTGAAGATACCAAGCAATCTCCTCCTTCAGATCTTGCACATACAGTTTCTTCTTTCCTAGAATGCTCTTTACCCCAGCTGTTCTTTCTCCCAGCTAGCCCCTACCCTGCCTTCAGGTCTCTGCTTCATTGAGACTATTTCAGGGAAGCATTCCCTGATCTCCCTGGACTCACATCTCTTTGATTCACATTCCCAGATCTCTGTTTTATGTTTTATTATTTTTTCTTTTTCAGAAATTTATCCACATAAATAATTTTTTGGGTCTTTAGTGGTCTACATTAGATCACTATTTCCATGTGAGCAGGTATTTTGCTCACTGTCACAGTTCTAACACTTAGTATATGTCCATGAGATATTTAATAATTGATTGGGAGATTATCTTGTTTAAACCTTCCTTCACACTAGAACTCTCAAGCACAGAGATGATAAATGGCTTTCCCAAGAAACATAGTTAGGATCTGAATCAATATTAAATATTCAGATTCCCAATCTTATGTCTACTGTCCTAATATGCCAAAGTGGGAGTGAGGCCAGCTGGGCTGTGGGACATCTTCTCCAGTTAGCAGAGGTAACAAAGGCAGCACTCTGCATATATGTTCTTGCCTTCCAGCCAAAGGGAATTAAAAAAAATATGTACTGTGACATATTTTCAGATTTACAGAATGTTATGAAAATAGTACAAAGAATTCTTACATACTCTTCACCTAGGTTCTTCAAATGTCAACAATTACTTTTCTATCCATCTATTATCTCTCTCTCTATCTAATCTAACATCTATCGTCTCTTCATTTCCATCATCATCATCAGCCCGTGTATGCTTTTTCCCGAACTATTTCACTAGTAAGCTATAGATATGATGTTTCCTTACCTCTAACGATTTTAGCCTTATTTTATTAAGAAATGAGAACATTCTTTTACACAACCACAACACAATTATAAAAAGTAGGACAGGGGCGCCTGGGTGGCTCAGTGGGTTAAAGCTTCTGCCTTCGGCTTAGGTCATGATCTCAGGGTCCTGGGATGGAGCCCCACATCGGGTTCTCTGCTCATTGGGGAGCCTGCTCCCTCCTCTCTCTCTCTCTGCCTGCCTCTCTGCTTACTTGTGATCTCTCTCTATCAAATAAATAAATAAAATCTTTAAAAAAAAAGTAGGACATTAAACATTGATACATTATTATATAATCTGCAGTCCTTCTTCAGGTTTTGCCACTTGTCCCAAAAGTGTTTCCTTCTAGCGAAAGAAAATCTAGGATTACGGGCTGTCACATCTCTTATCATCTTTTAATCTGGAACAGTTTTTTAGCTTTTTAAAAAGTATAGGCCAAGATTATAGCAGACTGTCCTTTAGTTCGGGCTTGTTAATGTTTCTTCCTGCTTAGTTTGAGCTTATGCGCTTTTGGCAGGAACCCTATGGAAGTGATGTTTTGTACTCGGTGCACCCGTCAAGAGGTGTGTTGCTGATTTGTTCTGTTATGGGCAACGTTGACTCTGATAACTCAAGATCCTGTCTGCCAAGTTTCTCTACTATAAAACTCTGACTTTCCCTTTGGTAATTAATAAATATTTGTGGAGAGGAACTTTGAAACTCTATAAATATCCTGTTACTTGTCAAATTTCACTGAGTTTTATCATACCCTGGAGATTCTGGCCTGAATTAATTATTATGATGGTTGTTAAGTGATGATTTTTCTAATTTTATAACTGCCTCAGTACTTATTAGCTGCCTTTCTATTCTAAAGATTTATTTTTTTCCCACTAGTTTGTTTGTAGCAGATGGTCTCATGGATTATTTCTTTATTCAATGGGTTTTAATACTATTATTTATTTTGACGTCCCAATTATCTCAGCTTTGGCAAGTAGGAGTCTCTCAGACGGGCTCCTATAACCTTCTGGCATGTCCCTGTGTTTCTTTTGGTTCTTCTTTATTTCCTGGAACAACACAATGTTTCTGGCTCATTTTGTCATCTCTCTGCCTCAGCCCTGAGATTGAGCATTTATCTAAAGAGATGGGCTCATTTATACTGGAGTATAATCATTTCTATATCCTTTCACATGTTTATGTCCATTTTTATATCCTCTCTCTTTACTCTCCCGCGTCTTCTCTCTCTCTCCTATTTATATATAAAATACGAGTTTACACTAACACCTCCATCTCCAGTCCAATACCACAGGGCCTGTTCTTCCTTTCTTTTGTCTTTTTTCTTCTTTTTTCAGCTTCATCCCTTTCAGTATCTGTAAATCCTGTGTCCAACAATCATAAAACTGCTTCCCATTATCCACAATATAATAATTTTTTTTGCCAGTTCTAGAATATAAAGAAAATAATTTCAGAATTGCTAAACCAGGCCTCTGCAAAAAGAAAACATACTAACTGGAGTTCAATGTTTGTTTAAAACTCTTTAGTTCTTTAGTCTGAGGGCATTTTGTCTAAATCTTGTATGCAAATGTTGCTTAGGTTAGTTCTCTCCTCAGTTCATTTGGTGGGGCTAGGTTATTGCCTTGAAATATGGTTTATTTGTTTTTGTTCATACTCCATTTCAGAAATTTTTTTCTTTTTCCTTCCTGATTTTCTTTTGCTTTAATTCTCTCCTTTTTTGAGGATGTAAAACGCTAATGTAGTTCCAAAAGTCAGAACTGTACGAAAAGGTATATTTACACAGAGAAGGGTCGTTGCCGCCCTCGACTTCCTTCCCTGCTTCCCAGTCCTCAGTCATCTTGTTGAGGTAACCAGCCACATTCGTGTCAGTCTTATCTTCCCTCTATTGTTCCTTGCACGTGTGATTAGATACCATATTTGCTTATATTTCTTAATGAAAACGGAGCTCTTGTTTGCACTCCGCCTCACCTCACAGAACTCTGCTTCATCCCTTTGCAGCATGCTTAGGAGTTTACTGTGTAAATGTATCCACAGCTTATTCAACGGACCACATGTATTCGGGCATGTTGCTTCTGGTATTTGGCACTGCCAAATAATGCAAGGAATATCTTTGTGCACCAGTGCTTTCAAGTTATGGGCGGTACATCTGCACAATGAATTACTTAAAAGTGGGACATCTATATCCTAAGGGGATTCATATGTAATTTTGTTAGATATGGCACCATGTCCCTGTCTAAGGGCAGGACGAATTTTCATTCTAACCAGCAGGACAGGAGGGGACCCATTTCACCACAGCTTTGCCAATAGAGTGTGTTAGTATACTTTTTAAGTTTTTGCCAATCCAATAGGTGAGAAATTGTATCTCCGTGTACCTTTAATTTGCATTTATCTTCTCATGAGTGAGTTTGGACAAGCTCTTTTGTTTAAGAGTAACTGTTTGCTTGTCCTCAGTGAATAGGTAAAGACACAGCATCACACTTCTTGAAAGGACCCAACAGCTAACTCTAGTGTCACAGCTCTCAAAGTCCAACAGCAGTGGCAGGAGCTGGGAGCATGTTAGAAAGGTAAACTCAGGGTGCCTTGGTGGCTCAATCTGTTAAGTATTTGACTCTTGTTATCCGCTCAGGTCATGATCTCAGGGTCCTGGGATCAAGCCCTGCTTCAGACTTCGCGCTCATCAGGGAATCTGCGATTCTCACTCCCTTCCTTTCCCTCTGCTTCTCCCCACCGCTCATGCTTTCTCTCTCTTTAAAATAAATAAATCTTAGAAGAAAGAAAAGAAAGAAAGAAAGAAAGAAGAAAGAAAGAAAGATCTCAGATTATTCCAGGACATATATCCTTTTTTCATAGAGAGAAAGCATATTCTAACTTGAGTTCACAAATACCTACAGATCAAAAGCTCCTAAGAGAATCATAGTTCCAGTAAAAACTTTCTCGGTTGAAAAATTTCCCTTGTCAAGGCAGGGACTGAAAAAAAAAAAAAAAAAGGGAGTTGGCAGAACTAATAGATTGTCACGGTGTAGACAGAAGGGGTGGATTCTTGTCTCTGGTGAAACTAGAGAACAGTAAGGAAATAGGGCAGGAACTGAGCCTGAAGGCTTAGGTTAGGGAGCTACGATGAAGAATCAAGTAGGAAGCTACGAATGAGAGAGCCTGTGGGCAGCCGAGAGGCTCACTCAGGATATATGGAAACTTGACCTTGGGCAGAAGAATAATTCTGAAACCATAAACACTCAGAATTGCCAGGTGTTGTTCTTGTGGGCTTTGTGGTGGGGCTGAATCTGAAGGTTGTAGGTGTTATAGGCCCAAACCCTCTGTGATAGAAAAATGTCACCTATTTTACCCTTAGGTAGAGACATACACACACACAAAAAAAAAAAAAAAAAAAAAAGGAAAAAGAAAAAAAAAGTGAAACCTGAGATGGAGCATGAGCAAAAAGAAGAATCGGCAAAGGGAATTGCTGTGTTTATGTAATTGGGTGCGCTGGTTAGGCAAGAATCCCTTTCTCATGTCGCCACTATCAAGTTTTTAAGAGTAAGTAAATACTTTAGACCAAATCGTGTTGTTTTAAATTTGAACTCATTTTTCTTGCATTTTTGCCATTTTCTTCTGTTGGGGCCAATGAAATAACAGAGTTTTCTATTAAGCAAAGAGTTAGCTTGAAGTTTAGATACTGGTTTTGGTTCTTATAACAATATAAATGATGGTCACATTTCAAGACATAAAATTAAACATTGTACTTTGGCTTTTTTTCCCCTCTTTTATGACTTTTTTTAAAAATTTGTTTTTAAAGATTGTATTTATTTATTTGACAGAGATAGAGAGCACAAGTAGTCAGAGCAGCAGGCAGAGAAAGAGGGAGAAGCAGGTTCTCCACTGAACAGGGAGCTGGATGTGGGACTCGATCCCAGGGATCATGATGTGAGCTGAAGGCAGACACTTAACTGACTGAACCACCCAGGTGTCCCTTTTGTGACTTTTTTTAATATCATCTACATTTTGAGCCATTATTTCTCTCTATACACATACATACACCACATGTATATATGTAACCTGTAATATTAATATATATTTTTTGTGAATAAGTAGAAAATATCATTTCCTTTTACTCTTAAAAGTATGTGTTTCCTAGAAACAAGGATATTCTTTTATATCACCACAACAGAGCTGGTGATAACAGGAAATTTAGCACTAATATAATGTTATTATCCACATTCCATATTCAGATGTTATCAATTTGTCCGAGTAAACCCATTATAGCTATTCTTTTCCTGGTTCCCGATCCAATCCAGCATTGGGTGTTGCATTTAGTTCTCTTTCTACTTAGTCTCCTTTTACCTAAAACATGTCGGTCTGATGTTTGCTCGTGATAGATCCTGGTAATGCATTTTTGGCAGGAATATCAGCAAAAGAATGTTCTGTCCTTTTCAGTATATCATTTCAAGAGTCATATAATGTCCCTGTGTCCCAATATTGGTGAGGTTAGCTTTGTTTGACTGAATTAAAATATCCTCCAGATTTCTCTGTCAAGTTACTGTCTTTTTCTTTGCAATTAACAAGTAATTTGTGCAACTATTTTGAGACTATAGAAATGCCCCCCCCTTTTTTTTATTAAACTTTCACCTACTAATTCTCCTATTCGTTAATGATTTTCTAGCTTCTGTATTTATTACTTGGCATTATACAGTAAAGAATAATGTTCTCTTCCCTGGATATAATTATTTACTCATTTGTTTATTTCGGTATAGACTCAGGAGTTTTGTTTCACTCAAATATTTATAATACGTTACCAATGGCATTATAATTTAGTGCTCAAATTTGTCCAGACTATTTCAGACTGGTTCTTGTGTGCTTCTGATGCATCCCCATCATTTTTTGAGAGCACCTCATTTCCTAGTGCACCCACGAGCTTAGGGCTCATCCTGCACTTTCCCTGCTTCAAGCCCTGGAATCAGTCGTTGTCCCAGGAGCTTTGGCTTTTCTTTTGATTTAAATAGATCAAATGTATGCTGTTATGTGGTTTTTCCATCCTCACAGGGCTGTATCCCACACCTGTCAGCTTCCTTGTGCTTCTGCATGTACCCAGAACTAACTTCTACCTTGTTTACATTCCCTCTGCTCCTTTTGCTGCCCACCATGGTCTGATTCCTTTCTCCCATCAGAGAGGGATGCAAAGAAAGAGGAAGTGCTGTGACATCTGTAACTCATTCCCCCCAGGCTTGATTCCACTAAATTGTCCGGCTAGACCAGTGCTTTCTCCTTAAAGAATTCTTATATGTTTCCAGAAACCAGTCAATTGGGAAAAAAGAAAAAAAAAGTTGAACATCTTAGGAAGACCTTTAAAAAAATTAGTGAAATGTTATAGGAATATCTTCAATCCTTTGCAACAATATTTAACATATTCTTGAGCTCCCCCTGCAAAAAGTTTTCAGGCAAAACCCCAGCCCACATTCATTTCTTTCCTCTTTGAACTCCTACTCCACTTGGGAGTCTGAACCACACAATTTAGCTTTTGTTTATGTGCCTGCTTTTTCTCTGATTGCTTCAAGTTTTCCATAATGGTTATTAACTCCTTCAGGGGAAAGACTGTTTTATATGTATACATATATATGATTTCTCCTACAGTCTGGGTTCACTCTCCCTGCACAAATACACACACAGTTCCTGACCCTATGCCACACACATATAGGTAAATTAAAATATGGTCGATGAGGAAATTAACTCTGATCATAGAATACACGCAGGTACTTAGCTACTTAGAAGAAATGAGCCACACACCTGTGTTTTCTTGATTCTAACATATTATGCCACAAACTTCCCCAAATTTTGCCATCTGTTTAGTAGTACTATATTGCAACAGAATATCACCATCTTGTAATATTGCATGTTTTATCCCTTTTCCAAAAAAATGAGAATTAAAATTCCATAGAAGAGGGGGATGGGGGATAGCATGGATAATCTCTAAGACTAATTAAGGCACCTTTTGCAAGAAATTGATCTGATTATTCATTTCCTTTCTTCTGGCTGATTTCCACCTAGCAGTTGAAGGTGGTATGTTATCTTGATGGTAGAAAAAGGGATCTGTACATTCGCATATCTATTGTTTAACTCATCGCTAGCTTTATTTTCTATTTATTATTTATCTATTATTATTTCTATTTATATATATCTATATAAATATTTCTATTTATATATAAAATATGTTTATATATATTTATATATTTTCCCATTAAATCTATTCCATAGATATTCATTTTAATTTTTAGAAAATATAAAATATTTAGATTTTAAATGCTGGAACTAAAAAAAAAGCCACATTGGATTCTTTTTTTAAATTAATTAATTAATTTTTAAAATAAATATATAATGTATTTTTATCCCCAGGGGTACAGGTCTGTGAATTTCCAGGTTTACACACTTCACAGCACTCACCATAGCACATACCCTCCCCAATGTCCATAAGCCCAACCCCCTCTCCCAAACCCCCTCCCCCCAACAACCCTCAGTTTGTTTTGTGAGATTAAGAGTCACTTATGGTTTGTCTCCCTCCCAATCCCATCTTGTTTCATTTATTCTTCTCATATCCCCTAAACCCCCCATGTTGCATCTCCACTTCCTCATATCAGGGAGATCATATGATAGTTGTCTTTCTCTGATTGACTTATTTCACTAAGCATGATACACTCTAGTTCCATCCATGTCATCGCAAATGGCAAGATTTCATTTCTTTTGATGTCTTCATAGTATTCCATTGTGTATCTATACCACATCTTCTTTATCCATTCATCTCTTTTTTTTTTAAAGATTTTATTTATTTATTTGACAGAGAGAGATCACAAGTAGGCAGAGAGGCAGGCAGAGAGAGAGGAAGGGAAGCAGGCTCCCTGCTGAGCAGAGAGCCCGATGCGGGACTCGATCCCAGGACCCTGAGATCATGACCTGAGCTGAAGGCAGTGGTTTAACACACTGAGCCACCCAGGCGCCCCTATCCATTCATCTCTTGATGGACATCTATGTTCTTTCCATAGTTTGGCTATTGTAGACATTGCTGCTATAAACATTTGGGTGCGCGTGCCTCTTCGGATCACTGCGTTTGTATCTTTAGGGTAAATACCCAGTAGTGCAATTGCTGGGTCATAGGGTAGTTCTATTTTCAACATTTTGAGGAACCGCCATGCTGTTTTTCAGAGTGGTTGCACCAGCTTGCATTCCCACCAATAGTGTAGGAGGGTTCCCTTTACTCCACATCCTCGCCAGCATTTGTCATTTCCTGACTTGCTAATTTTAGCCATTCTGACTGGTGTGAGGTGATATCTCATTGTGGTTTTGATTTGTATTTCCCTGATGCTGAGTGATTTGGAGTACTTTTTCATGTGTCTGTTGGCCATCTGGAAGTCTTTCTTGCAGAAATGTTTGTTCATGTCTTCTGCCCATTTCTTGATTGGATTATTTGTTCTTTGGGTGTTGAGTTTGCTACGCTCTTTATAGATTTTGGACACTAGTCCTTTATCTGATATGTTGTTTGGAAATATCTTCTCCCATTCTGTCAGTTGTCTTTTGGTTTTGTTAACTGTTTCCTTTGCTGTGCAAAAGCTTTTGATCTTGATGAAATCCCAATAGTTCATTTTTGCCCTTGCTTCCCTTGCCTTTGGCGATGTTCCTAGGAAGATGTTGCTATGGCAGAGGTGGAAGAGGTTGCTGCCTGTGTTCTCCTCAAGGATTTTGATGGATTCCTTTATCACATTGAGGTCCTTCATCCATTTTGAATCTATTTTCGTGTGTGGTGTAAGGAAATGGTCCAATTTCATTTTTCTGCATGTCCGTCCAATTTTCCCAACACCATTTATTGAAGAGACTGTCTTTTTTCCATTGGACATTCTTTCCTGCTTTCTCAAAGATTAGTTGACCATAGAGTTGAGGGTCTATTTCTGGGCTCTCTATTTTGTTCCATTGATCTATGTGTCTGTTTTTGTGCCAGTACAATGCTGTCTTGATGATGACAGCTTTATAATAGAGCTTGAAGTCTGGAATTGTGATGCCACCATCTTTGGCTTTCTTTTTCAATATTCCTTTGGCTTCGAGGTCTTTTCTGGTTCCATATAAATTTTAGGATTATTTGTTTCATTTCTTTGAAAAAAGTGGTTGGTATTTTGATAGGAATTGCATTAAATGTGTAGATTGCTTTAGGTAGCATAGACATTTTCACAACATTTATTCTTCCAATCCAGGAGCATGGAACATTTTTCCATTTCTTTGTGTCTTCCTCGATTTCTTTCATGAGTACTTTATAGTTTTCCGAGTATAGTTTCTTAGCTTATTTGGTTAGGTTTATTCCTAGGTATCTTATGGTTTTGGGTGCAATTGTAAATGGGATTGACTCCTTAATTTCTTTCTTCTGTCTTGTTGTTGGTATAGAGAAATGCAACTGATTTCTCTGCATTGATTTTATATCCTGACACTTTACTGAATTCCTGTACAAGTTCTAGCAGTTTTGGAGTGGAGTCTTTTGGATTTTCCACATAGAGTATCATGTCATCTGCGAAGAGTGATAGCTTGACTTCTTTGCCGATTTGGATGCTTTCAATTTCCTTTTGTTGTCTGATTGCTGAGGCTAGGACTTCTAGTACTATGTTGAATAGCAGTGGCGATAATGGACATCCCTGCTGTGTTCCTGACCTTAGCGGAAAAGATTTCAATTTTTCTCCATTGAGAATGATATTTGTGGTGGGTTTTTCATAGATGGCTTTGATGATATTGAGGTATGTGCCCTCTATCCCTACACTTTGAAGAGTTTTGATCAGGAAGGGATGCTGTACTTTGTGAAATGTTTTCAGCATCTATTAAGAGTATCATATGGTTCTTTTTCTTTCTTTTATTAATGTATTGCATCACAGTGATTGATTTGCAGATGTTGAACCAACCTTGCAGCCCTGGAATAAATCCCACTTGGTCGTGATGAATAATCCTTTTAATGTACCATTGGATCCTATTGGCTAGTATTTTGGTGAGAATTTTCGCATCTGTGTTCATCAAGGATATTAGTCTGTAGTTCTCTTTTTAGATGGGATCTTTGTCTGGTTTTGGGATCAAGGCGATGCTGGCCTCATGAAATGAGTTTGGAAGTTTTCCTTCCATTTCTATTTTTTGGAACAGTTTCAGAATAGGAATTAGTTCTTTAAATGTTTGGTAGAATTCCCCTGGGAAGCCATCTGGCCCTGGGCTTTTGTTTGTTTGGAGATTTTTGATGACTGTTTCAATCTCCTTACTGGATATGGCTCTGTTCAGGTTTTCTATTTCTTCCTGGTTCAGTTGTGGTAGTTTATATGTTTCTAGGAATGCATCCATTTCTTCCAGATTGTCAAATTTGTTTGTGTAGAGTTGCTCATAGTATGTTCTTATAATTGTTTGTATTTCTTTGGTGTTAGTTGTGACCTCTCCTCTTTCATTCATGATTTCATTTATTTGGGTCCTTTCTCTTTTCTTTTGGATAAGTCTGGCCAGGGGTTTATCAATTTTATTAATTCTTTCAAAGAACCAGCTTCTAGTTTTGTTGATTTGTTCTATTGTTTTTTTGGTTTCTATTTCATTGATTTCTGCTCTGATCTTTATGATTTCTCTTCTTTTGTTGGGTTTAGGGTTTCTTTCTTGTTCTTTCTCAAGCTATTTACGTGTAGGGTTAGGTTGTGTTTTTGAGACCTTTCTTGTTTCTTGAGAAAGGCTTGTACCGCTATATATTTTCCTCTCAGGACTGCCTTTGCTGCGTCCCACAGATTTTGAACCATTGTGTTTTCATTATCATTTGTTTCCATGAATTTTTTCAATTCTTTGATTTCCTGGTTGACCCATTAATTCTTTAGAAGGATGCTGTTTAGTGTCCATGTATTTGGGTTCTTTCCAAATTTCCTCTTGTGATTGAGTTCTAGCTTCAGAGCACTGTGTTCTGAGAATATGCAGGGAATGATCCCAATCTTCTGATACCGGTTGAGACCTGATTTAGGACCCAGAATGTTATCTATTCTGGAGAATGTTCCAGGTGCACTAGAGAAGAATGTGTATTCTGTTGCTTTGGGATGGAATGTTCTGAATATATCTGTGATGCCCATCTGGTCCAGTGTGTCATTTAAGGCCTTTATTTCCTTGTTGATCTTTTGCTTGGATGATCTGTCCATTTCAGGGAGGGGAGTGTTAAAGTCCCCTACTATTATTGTATTATTGTTGATGTGTTTCTTTGATTTTGTTATTAATTGGTTTATATAGTTGGCTGCTCCCACGTTAGGGGCATAGATATTTAAAATTGTTAGATCTTCTTGTTGGACAGACCCTTGGAGTATGATATAGTGTCCTTCCTCATCTCTTATTACAGTCTTTGGCTTAAAATCTAATTGATCTGATATAAGGATTGCCACCTCTGCTTTCTTCTGATGTCCATTAGCATGGTAAATGGTTTTCCACCCCCTCACTTTAAATCTGGAGGTGTCATCGGGTCTAAAATGAGTTTCTTGTAGGCAACATATAGATGGGTTTTGTTTTTTTATCCATTCTGATACCCTGTGTCCTTTGATTGGGGCATTTAGCCCATTAACATTCAGGGTAACTATTGAGAGATATGAATTTAGTGCCGTTGTATTGCCTGTAAGGTGACTGTTGCTGTATATTGTCTCTGTTCCTTTCTGATCTACTACTTTTAGGCTCTCTCTTTGCTTAGAGGATCCCTTTCAATATTTCTGATAGAGCTCGTTTGGTGTTTGCAAATTCTTTCAGTTTTTGTTTGTCCTGGAAGCTTTTTATCTCTCCTTCTATTTTCAATGATAGTCTAGCTGGATATAGTATTCTTGGCTGCATGTTTTTCTCTTTTAGTGCTCTGAATATATCATGCCAGTTCTTTTTGGCCTGCCAGGTCTCTGTGGATAAGTCTGCTGCCAATCTAATATTTTTTCCATTGTACATTACAGACTTCTTTTCCTGGGCTGCTTTCAGGTTTTTCTTTTTGTCAGTAAGACTTGTAAATTTTACTATTAGGTGACGGGGTGTGGACCTATTCTTGTTGATTTTGAGGGGTGTTCTCTGCCCCTCCTGGATTTTGAGGCTTGTTCCCTTTGCCATATTAGGGAAATTCTCTCCAATAATTCTCTCCAATATACCTTCTGCTCCCCCCTCTCTTTCTTCTTCTTCTGGAATCCCAATTATTCTATTGTTTCATCTTATGGTGTTACTTATCTCTCGAATTCTCCCCTTGTGGTCCAGTAGCTGTTTGTCCCTCTTTTGCTCAGCTTCTTTATTCTCTGTCATTTGGTCTTCTATATCACTATTTCTTTCTTCTGCCTCATTTATCCTGCAGTGAGAGCCTCCATTTTTTATTGCACCTCACTAATAGCTTTTTTATTTCAACTTGATTAGATTTTAGTTCTTTTATTTCCTCAGAAAGGGATTTTATATCTTCTGAGAGGGTTTCTCTAATATCTTCCATGTCTTTTTTGAGCCCGGCTAGAACCTTGAGAATCATCATTCTGAACTCTTTATCTGACATATTACTAATGTCTGTATTGATTAGGTCCCTAGCCTTCGGTACTGCCTCTTGTTCTTTTTTTTTGTGCTGAATTTTTCTGCCTTGTCATTTTGTCCAGTTAAGAGTATATAAAGGAGCAAGTAAAATACTAAAAGGGTGGCAAAGACCCCAGGAAAATACACTTTAACCAAATCAGAAGAGACCCCAAATCATGGGTGGGGTGAAAGGGGATGAAAAGAGGTTCAGAAAAAAAAAAAAAGAAAAAATTAAAAAAAGAAAACCAATAAAGAGAATATATATATATATATATATATATATATATATATATATATATATATTAGATAAACTAGTTAAAAAACGTTAAAAAAAGAAACGGGTAAAAGTAAAAAAAAATTTAGCAGAAGAAGAAAGAAAAAAAATTGAAAAAAATTAAATTTACTGCAAGACTAAAGAATTATGGGGAGAAGGCCATGAGTTCCGTGCTTTGCTTTCTCCTCCTCTGGAATTCCTCTGATCTCCTTGGTATTGAACCTGCACTCCTTGGTAGGTGAACTTGGTCCTGGCCAGATTTCTTGTTGATCTTCTGGGGGAGGGGCCTGTTGTAGTGATCTCAAGTGTCTTTGCCCCAGGCAGAATTATACCCTCTTACCAGGGGCTGGGCTGAGTAATCCACTTTGGTTTGCTTTCGGGACCTTTTGTTCCCTGAGCGCTTTCTGTAGAGTTCCAGAGAACAGGAATGAAAATGGTGGCCTTCCAGTCTCCAGCCCGGAGGAGCCAAGAGCTCGGGGCCTCACTCCTCAGTGCACCCTCAGAGAATAGCATCCAATCACTCCTGTCTCCCTGGCCTCCAGCCATGCTCCGAACTCACCCAGCCCGCAACCGGTTCAAGGTAACCCCGAGCTGTGAGATCGCTCTAACTCTGTAGCAAGCTTCCCTGTTCTAATACCTGCGAGCTCTGTGACAGTCAGACACCCCCAATCCTTCTGTGACCTTGCAGGACCTAGGGCCATGCTGACCCCATGTGGGCTTCACCCCGGTTTAGCCTCTGGAGCAATGTCCCTCAGTGGAACAGACTTTTAAAAAGTCCTGATTTTGTGCTCCCTTGCTCCACTGCTTGCTGGGAGCCGGCCCCTCCCCCCACGGTCTATCTTCCCATTGCTTTGGATTCACTTCTCCGCCAGTCCTACCTTTCAGAAAGTGGTTGATTTTTTGTTTCTAGAATTGCTGTTCTTCTTCTCTTCGATCTCCTGTTGGATTTGTAGGTGTTTGCAATCTTTAGGTAAACTATCTAGCTGATCTCCTGCTACCTGACATCATCTCAGTAAGCTATTTCTCTGCCATCTTGACCTGCTACTGCCATATTGAATTCTTATTCAAGAACATTGGTGGAATCTGCTCTTTTGATACTTTATTCATTAATCCATTAAACACTTTAATATGTGCCATGGACTGTGCTAGGCTCTGAGGAAGTTACCTACAAGGAGAGGCCTACAGGATGAGCAGAAGCTGCCAGGTAACACATGGAAGGGAGAGGGCAGGAGCAGAAGAAACCACACAGCAGGTCTCTGGGGTATGAAGAAGCTCAGATAAAATGTCCAGAGTACAGTGAGCATGAGTACTGGTTTGGGAGGAGGTTGCAGATGTAGGCAGCAACTCTGTTGTAAGGGACTTGTAGGTTCCATAAGAGTTTGGGTCTTATGCCAAGTTCAAAGCTTTAAAGTAAAGTGGCTTGTGGCAAACAGCTTCATGTTTCCTAATAGGTCTTATCAGCCTTGTAACATGGTTTAATAATTGACATTCACAAAAGCAAACTTTTTCATAGAGAAAAGTTTGTGTTCTGTGTCATCTAATCTTATTAGGAAGGCAGGGAAGTTTTATAATATGTTTTTAGAAGTTTTTTTTTTTCAATTAGAAAGAGTTGAAAGTATGTTGGAAGTTAAACGGGTAGGCTGTAGTTATCCAGAAAATTTCTTTTTTTATAAAAACTCTGTGTTTATCATAGTTGCATGCTGACGTGTAGCCCTTTACCTTAATAGATGATTGTTATCATCACATATGCAAAAAGCTTTAAAGTCTGTATAGAAGTATTATTTTTCATATCTCATTTATTACACAAAGGAAATTTGATACTCTGTTGTTCCAGTCTAAGACCCACTTTCACTCTGCTCTTAAATTTTACTTATTTAATTTCTCTAAGAGATGCCAAAATTACATTTTATTTTTTATTTTTTAAAAAGATTTATTTATTTGACAGAAATCACAAGGAGGCAGAGAAGCAGGCAGAGAGAGAGAAGGAAGCAGGCTCCCCACTGAGCAGAGAGCCCGATGCGGGGCTCGATCCCAGATCCTGGGATCATGACGCGAGTCAAATGCAGAGGCTTTAACCCACTGAGCCACCCAAGCGCACCCAAAATTACATTTTAAATAACTTTGGTGTATTTCATAACATTCTGTGTGTTTTCAGGAGATGCATAGTTCTTTACATAAATGATACCTAACTTCTGTCATGAACAAAATGAACTCAAAACTTTAGTGATGTATGTAATGTCATAGTTACTGTTTACTACTATTCTTTTCCAATCAAAATATAACAATAAGATTATTATTTAGGGTATTAGTTGGGAAAATAATTATTATTTGGTGAGAGGGTGAGGAGGGAAAATGACAGTTGGAGAAAGGGTGATATTAAAGGTCACAAGGAACAGGGAAGAGATTCTCTGTGGGAAGTAAAGCATGGAACAAATTACCCAAGTCAGTGATTTCAAATGGAGTGTAGAATCTTGCTATGACTCAGGAGAATGACAAGATAGATCTTTTGGTTTCAACAGAAGTTTAAGGAGGAAATAGATTTATGAAAAGGTGAGAGGGTATTTTACATTATCATGAAGTAAACTGGATAGCTTGGTTCGGAGGCATTCCACAACATACTCCAAACTACTTGACAAAGCTTCTACCATTTCCACTGAATGTTAAGTGCTGTCAACTTACCCAGGCAGTGCTCAGCCTCACTGTCATTGTCCTAGTTTTCTCTTCTTGTGTCTCTAGCTCTTAATTCAAGGTCCAGCGGAGTTCTTGGAACTTTCCACAACAGAAGGCAGGCCCTCCTATTTCAAAGACTTAAAGTGGAGAATTTCTGAAATACAAGAATATGGAGTGGCTAAAAAACATGACAAATTTTACACAATTCACCCCTTTGGATATCTTTTGAACATATTTTCATTTACAAACATTGGTTCCAGGCTATCATTCTAAAGATAACCCTTAACAACCAAGGCATATTTCCCTCCTCCCCAAAATGAGAAAACCCAGAACCTCATCCATTGATGCATGCAAGGCCTAGCTCAGGATCTTTGGGAAATGTTCACCCTTACACTGGTTCTGTCACAATCATGTGTTGATATTCTATAACTTGTGAACTAAATTGAAAAGTTATTATCAGGGCATCTGGTGACTCAGTGGGTTAAAGCCTCTGCCTTCAGCTTGGGTCATGATCTCAAGGTCTGAGATCGAGCCCTGCATTGAGCTTTCTGCTCAGCAGAGATCCTGTTCCTCCTCTCTCTCTGCCTGCCTCTCTGCCTACTTGTGATCTCTGTCAAATAAATAAATAAAATCTTTAAAAAAAAAGTTATTACCAACATGCTCTGTTGTAATAACTAAATCTGTTATAATAAATAAATGTAAGTCTGTTATAGTAAGGAAAAGAACATAATTCATGCATGTGACCCTAGGTCATAGATAGAATTTCTCTTTACTTCAACTCATTTTATATATTTTTTACTTCACTCAAGAACTTTGATTCCTTAAGGATCTAAACCCTGTTGGTTATGCCTATTTAGGGCTGCTGGGGCTAGCTATCACATTTTTTAAAAGAAAAAATTAACTAAGTATTAAGAGGGGCCTTCTTTAGTTTCCATCCTCATTCTTTTAAATCCCCACTGTATTATAGTCACCCTATTTCTCCTAGACAGTCAGGATCAGTCAGAAATATATCTTTTCATTTTTACTAATCATTCCAATACTAGGAGAATCCCCAATATAAGTGGTTCTCTCAACTTCTAATTTAATGGAATCACATTTATGTCTCATAGTGATAGTATTCCTCCCATGGGTACCAAGGCCTCTGTCAGCAGAGCCTAAAGTAGCAGAAACAGTGATCACATACTGTATTTTCTGTTTGTTTCACAAGTATGTGTCATGTCCCACCTTGAGGCTAGAAGCTGCATCTCATATTACTCTGTTCTGAAGGGCTTGGGGTAAAGTGTGATACAATCTCAGAATTAGGCTATACTGCTTAAGAAGTTTAGCTCTTTTGAGAATGGGGGATTGGAGAACCTGATCAAATATAAAGAAGATTACCAAAGTAGGAAGCCAATGGTTCAGTATGCTGTTCTCAAAGGTTGTCTGTAACTTGGGCTTGATTATGGCAAATTTTCATTTCTATTATATAAGGATTTCAGTCTGCTGGCTGGAATTTTATATCAGATAGATACTATGGCATGCTCTAATGTGAAGTGTCCATTTATAGCCTGGATCTATAAAGTAGCTAAAGGTACAACGAACAAGGTCTAGCCCTCCAGAGAAAGGGACAGGCACAAACTAGGTTGTGTGTCAAGGTCCTGTCATGTAACCTTTAGTTTGTGGCAGGACCACAGGGTTAGGAGGATATTAGAGTGTCATGCCTAAAAACTAATATGTACAGTAATGCCATATGGGTTGGAATAGTTTGTCTACAGATAACCTAGAGCTTTTCTGAGCAACTCAAGTGTGAAATGCATGGCAGAGAAATACCAATTCTTTTTTTTTTTTTTAAGATTTTATTTATTTATTTGACAGAGAAAAATCACAAGTAGATGGAGAGGCAGGCAGAAAGAGAGATAGAGGGAAGCAGGCTCTCCACTGAGCAGAGAGCCCGATGCGGGACTCGATCCCAGGACTCTGAGATCATGACCTGAGCTGAAGGCAGCGGCTTAACCCACTGAGCCACCCAGGCGCCCAGAAATACCAATTCTTGACCATACTTGCTGCTGACTAAGATTGTTGGTGAACTCCATACTGTGGTTTGAATGTTGATTGACTCAGAAAGTTGGTGGGGCTGAGAGATGGATTTGGAATGTCAGCAGCCCCAGTGAAAGGGGCAGAGGGAGGAGGAGCTGAAAACAGGAATAGGGTTGTAACCAAATATGAAGCCAAGTGGAATCTGGTAGGACGACCCAAGGTTGCTCATGTTTCAGATGTAAAGGATAAAGCTTTTACCATTTTTGGAGAAAACCACAGAGTGGCCTCAGGGAGAAACGTCAAGACTCAGTACCTGAATGGAAAGAAACACTGTAAAATTTAATAAACAAACATAAAGAATAAAAAAAAAATAATAAGCCTAGAGATCTGACAACTTTCTGTTGTTAAAGTGGCAAGGACATTGAAAAAAAAAAAAAACCTATCAAAAAGTCATGGCTGCATTTGAAACCAGAGTTGTGCAATGGGGATGATATAATCAGAAGAGTCCACTGTATTTGAGATCCACCTCATCACATGTTATATTATTATAAAGCTTTGCTATGAATGAAGGAATTTTACAGTCAAAATTACAAGTACTGAGCACATTACAAAACTACTCAGTTGATTTATAGCACATTTTCCTTGGGTCAGCAGAGGGAAGAGTGTCAGTATAGATATGAATCTGGTACTACAGACTCAGATCAGGAAATCACAAGTTGATCAAGCACACTGACCTCTCAAGCATTAGTTCACAAAGAAATTACATTTGTAATCCTTAAAGTCTAGTTTTAGAAATGAATGCCTATGATATTATGCACCAGCCCATGCTAACACTATCTTTGTTTTTGTTTTGAAAATGACATTGACCCACTTCTGTTTAAACAAATTTAACTGTCAAGCCATTGAATTTCATTTGGTGGAGAATTTAACTTAAAATGTAAGAGTGAAAAGAGCAGGAGTGAGAGGTAGGCTAGAATTTTGCAACTGAATATGTGAACAGTGTCAACCTATTTTTTCCTGCTAGCTTAATTTTAAATTAAATTTTAATTTTAATTTTAAAGTTAAGTTTTAAATTTAAAGCTAATGAAATAAAAATAAAATTATTGTCCAGAATTGTGAATATTGGAAAGACAGAGAGGGCTCGGCACTGTTGATTTCTCTTTCTTTGAAGAACAGTTTTGCTGAAAAAATGAAGTTAGTACATCAGGAACTCAGATTTAAGGGGAAAAAAAGACCAACAGTTTCATTCAGCACTTTTTTTCCTTTCTCAGCATGTAATCAAACATAACACATATCAATTTGAAATGCCAACCATTAATCATAATCAGTTAGGAAAGCACACTGTACTCTTGTGTCTCCAATTTAACTCTTAGAAGTACTCAACAAATCCCTGGTGACTTTGACTTCTTTCCTATTGCAGTAGTACATAACTAAGTTTTGAAAATTTGCTGCACTGGAACCCTTTAGAGTCTAGACAGAGATCAGTGGTTTTCTCAAAATTTAATTCCAAATAAAATTTTATTCTGATTTTCAAATGAGAAAGCAAACTTTCAGTGAGTTAATTAGGCAATTTCTCTAAATCCATACTTTTGGAAAAGCACATAGTGGAAACCAAGAGCTATCTATCTAACAGGAAAACAAATTCTTAGAAAAAAAATGCAGCTAGATAAGACATTTCCTTATAGCACATGTGCCATACAATGCCTGTGGTAGAGCTAGAACATAGTGAGAGTGGAGGGCAGTAAGGACACAAGAAGGAGGTGGCTTGCACATCAAGTAGATGCTTTTCAGTATTGAAAAACCAACTGGGGTTTTATTTTAGGTGAAAGGAAAAGCCCACAGAGGATTAGAACTGAGAAAACAGAATGTGCAAAGGCATTGAAGAGAGAGGAGGAAATATGTGGGAATTGCATGTAATTCTTCACTTGTCTGGACTCTCAAATTCTTTAGTGAGTCAGGTAAGATAGACCAGAAAGCACCAATTGACTAAGAATCCTGGGTGTTCTGACAGGGGGAGGAGCAAGATGGAAGAGGATAGGAAACCTAAATTTCATATTGTCCTAGGAGTTCAGCTAGATAGTTCTCAAACCATCCTGAACACCTACAAACTCAAGAGGAGATCAAAGAGAAGAATAGCAGCAATTCTAGGAACAGAAAAGCATCCACTTTCTGGAAGGTAGGACATGTGGAGAAGTGAATCCAAGGTGATATATGGAAAGATAGACCGTGGCGGGGAGGGGCCAGCTCCCACAAGCAGTGGAGCAA
This sequence comes from Mustela nigripes, assembly GCF_022355385.1. Taxonomy (NCBI): domain Eukaryota; kingdom Metazoa; phylum Chordata; class Mammalia; order Carnivora; family Mustelidae; genus Mustela; species Mustela nigripes. Next base: position 86,587,745 of record NC_081568.1, read on the forward strand.
CAGAGCACAAAATCTTAACTTTTAGAAGTCTGCTTTACTGAGGCTAAGTGGGGGGGGGGGCTCATGGGCACAGTGTGGTCTCAGGACCCTCAGGGTCACAAAAAGACCAGGGGTGTCTGAGTGCGACAGACCTCCCAGGTATCAGAGCAGAGAAGCTGGTTGCAAAGATGAACCCAAGGAGTGGGCTCTAGCTTGGGGTTGCCATAAACCATGATCCAAGGCACAGTCAGACCACTGCTCTTCAAGCAGGGACCCATAAGTGGCAGATCCAGGGAGACCCCACCCCTTCCTCCATCGGGAGGAGCAGCAATGGAGTGCACTGCAGGAATCTACTGGGTTTAGAGTCTCCAAATGGGATCATGCGCCAGAGATAGAAATGCTTGATCACAGGCTGGATTAGTTCAGAGCGCACCCGGAGACCAGGGATATGGGAGTGATTGACTGCTTTTATCTGAGGGCACATTGAGGAGTGGGGCCCTGAGCTCTCACCTCCTAAAGGCTGGAGATTGGAAGGCCACCATCTTCATTCTTGTCCTCCAAAGCTGTATAGAAAGCATTCAGGGAACAAAAGATACTGAAAGCAAAACTGAGCAGTTTGCTTAGCCTGGTGTTTGCCAAGGGTGGTGCATTTCTGCCTCTGGCAAAGACATTTGAGAATCACTACAATAGACCCCAACCCCTGCGAGATCAATAAAAACATCCAGCCAAGACCAAGTTTACCCATCCATGGAAACTGTGGAACTCTAGAACTAGGGGAATACAACACACAGAATTCCTGGCTTTTTCCCCTGGACTCTTTAGTCTTTCAAAGTTAAATTTTTAAAATTTTCATTAGTTTTTTTTTTTTCTATTGTTTTTGGATTTTTTCCTCTTTCCTATTTTTACCTACTTAAACTATTTTTATCTTATCAATACCTTTTAAAAAATCTTTTAATTTTCGTTTTTATAGTCATATTCTATCGCTTCATTGTGTTTAGCCTTATTTTTTTAATACACATATAAGTTCTTCCTTCTTTAAAATTTTGGGATACAGTTTCTTCTAGCAGATCAAAATATACTTTAAATCTAGTGTATGGCTTTGTTCTAATCACCAGCCTGATCACATTCTCTCCCCCCACTTCTTTTTCCTTTTTTCAACCAACTGCTTATCTTACCAATTCCTTTTTTAAAACCTTTTGAAATTTTCATCTTTATACTTATATTCCTTCTCTTCGTGTGTACATATGTAAATATATTTACATATAACATATGTTATTTTCATATAATAACATGTTACTTATACATAATATATATTACATATAACAACTTAATTACATACATGTAAATATATATACATATGTATATATATATATATATATATATATATATAT
>NC_081568.1:86589214-86594257 GCF_022355385.1 Mustela nigripes
ATATATATATATATATATATATATATATATATATATATAAATTTTTTCTTTCTTTCTTGAAAATTTTGGGAGGTAGTTTCTTCTAACAAACCAAAATACAACCCAAATCAAGTGTTTGGCTCTGTTCTATTCACCAGCCTAATCTTAAATACATTTTTTTCCCTTTCTTCTCCCCCTGGTTTCGGGTTTCTTCTGATTTGGTTAGTGTATATTTTTCTGGGGTCATTGTTACCCTTTTAGCATTTTGTTCTCTCATTCATCTATTCTTTTCTGGACAAAATGACAAGGCAGGAAAAACTCACCCCAAAAAACCAAACAACCAACCAAACAAACAAAAAACCCCCCAAAACAAGAGGCAGTACTGACCTAATCAATATGGACATTAGTAAGATGTCAGAACTAGAGTTCAGAATGATGATTATCAAGGTTCTAGCTGGGCTTGAAAAAAGCATAGAACATACAAGAGAATCCCTTTCTAAAGAAATAAAATCTTTTTCTGGAGAAATAAAAGGACTAAAATCAACAAACTTGAAATCAAAACCTATTGATGAGGTGCAATAAAAAAATGGAGGTTCTTACTGCTAGGATAAAAGAGGCAGAAGAGACAATTAGTGATATGGAAGACCAAATGATGAAGAATATAAAAGCTGAGCAAAAGGGGCGCCTGGGTGGCTCAGTGGGTTAAGCCACTGCCTTCGGCTCAGGTCATGATCTCAGGGTCCTGGGATCAAGTCCCGCATCGGGCTCTCTGCTCAGCAGGGAGCCTGCTTCCCTCTCTCTCTCTCTCTCTCTGCCTGCCTCTCCATCTACTTGTGACTTCTCTCTGTCAAATAAATAAATAAAATCTTAAAAAAAAAAAAGCTGAGCAAAAGAGAGACAAACAACTACTGGACTATAAAGGGAGAATTCAAGAGATAAGTGATGCCATAAGATGAAACAATATTAGAATAATTAGGATCCCAGAAGAAGAAGAAAGAGAGATTATAGCAGAGAATTTCCCTAACTTGGGTAAGGAAGCAGGAACCAAATCCAGGAGGCACAGAGAATCCTACTAAAAACAAACAAACAAAAAAAAAAAACAAAAACAGGTTAACACCCCATAATCTAATAGTAAAACTTACAAGTCTCAGACACAAAAAGAAAATCCTGAAAGCAGCTCAGGACAAGAGGTCTGTCCCAAGCTACAATGGTAGAAATACTAGATTGGAAGAAGACCTATCCACAGAAACCTGGGAGGCCAGAAAGGACTGGCATGATATATTCAGAGCACTAAATGAGAAAAATAAGCAGCCAAGAATACTATATCCAGCTAGGCTGTCATTGAAAATAGAAGGAGAGATAAAAAGCTTCCAGGACAAACAAAAATTTAAAAAAATTGCAAACACCAAACCATCCCTATAGGAAATATTAAAGGGGTTCTTGAAGCAAAGAGAGAGCCTAAAAGTAACAGTACAGAAGGGAACAGAGATAATAAACAGTAAGAATCACCTTACAGAAAATACAATAGCACTAAATTCATATCTTTCAATAGTTACCCTGAATGTAAATGGGCAAAATGCCCCAATCAAAAGATGCAGGGTATCAGAATGGATTAAAAAAAAAAGACCCATCAATATGATGTATGCAAGAAACTCATTTTAGACCCAAGACACCTCCAGATTTAAAGTGAGAGCATGGAAAGCCATTTACTATGTTAATGGACATCAAAAGAAAGCTGGTGTGGCAATCCTTATATCATACAAATTAGATTTTAACCAAAGACTGTAATAAGAGATGAGGAAGGATACTATATCATACTTAAAGTGTTTGTGCAACAAGAAGATCTAAAAATTTTAAATATCTATGCCTCTAACAAGGGAGCTGCCAATTATATAAACCAATTAATAACAAAATCAAAGAAACACATTGAAAATAATACAATAATAGTAGGGGACTTTAAGACCTCCCTCACTGAAATGAATATGTCATCTAAGCAACAAGAAAATGAAGGCTTTAAAGGACACACTGGACCAGATGGACATCACAGTTATATTCAGAACATATCATCCCACAGCAACAGAATACATATTCTTCTCTAGTGCACATGGAACATTCTCCAGAATAGATCTCATCCTGGGTCACAAATTAGGTCTCAACCAGTACCAAAAGATTGGGATCATTCTGTCCATATTTTCAGACCACAATGCCTTGAAACTAGAACTCAACCACAAGAGGAAAGTTGGAAAGAATTCAAATACATGGAGGCTAAAGAATATCCTACTAAAGACTGAATGGGTCAACCAGGAAATTAAAGAAGAATTTTAAAAAAATCTATTGAAACAAATGAAAATGAAAATGCAACTGTTCAAAATCTTTAGGATGCAGGAAAGGGGTTCCTGAGAGGAAAGTACATCTAGCAATATAAGCAATATAAGGAACAAGGAAGGTCTCAAGTATACAACCTAACCCTACACCTAAAGAAGCTGGAGAAAGAACAGCAAAGAAAGCCTAAACCCAGCAGGAGAAGAGAAATCATAAATATCAGGGCAAAAATCAATGAAATAGAAACCAAGAAAACAGTAAAACAGGTCGACCAAACTACAAGCTTGTTCTTTGAAATAATTAATAAGATTGATAACCCCCTGGCCAGACTTACCCAAAAGAAAAGAGAAAGGACCTAAATAAATAAAATCATGAATGAAAGAGGAGAGATCACAACCAACACCAAAGAAATACAAACAATTATAAGAACATATTATGAGCAACTCTACACCAGCAAATTTGACAATCTGGAAGAAATGGATGCATTCCTAGAGACATATAAACTACCATGACTGAACCAGAAAGAAATAGAAAATCTGAACAGACCCATAACCAGTAAGGAGATTGAAACAGTCATCAAAAATCTCCCAAGAAACAAGAGCCCAGGGCCAGAGACATCTTCCCAGGGGAATTCTACCAAACATTTAAAGAATAATTAATACCTATTCTGAAACTGTTCAAAAAAATAGAAATGGAAGGAAAACTTCCAAATTCATTTTATGAGGCCAGCATTACTTTGATCCCAAAACCAAAGACCCATCAAAAAGGAGAATTACAGACCAATATCCTTGATGAATATGGATGCAAAAATCCTCACCAAAATACTAACCAATAGGATCAACAGTACATTAAAAGGATTATTCACCATGACCAAGTGGGATTTATTCCTGGGCTGTAAGCTTAGTTCGACATCTTCAAATCAGTCAATGTGATCCAATACATTAATAATAGAACAAGAATCATATAATACTCTCAACAGATGATTAAAAAGCATTTGACAAAGTACAGCATTGTTTCTTAATCAAAGCTATTCACAGTGTTGAGATAGAGGGTACATACCTCACTATCATCAAAACCACTTATGAAAAACCTACAGTTCATATCATTCTCAGTTGGGTAAACTAAGGTCTTTTCCCCTAAGGTCAGGAACACAGCAGGGCTGTCCACTATCACCACTGCTATTCAACATAGTACTAGAAGTCCTAGCCTCAGCAATCAGACAACAAAAACAAATAAAAGGCATCTGAATTAGCCAAGAAGTGGTCAAACCCTCACTCCTTGCATGATATGATACTTTATGTGGATAACCCAGAAGACTCCACTCCAAAACTGCTAGAACTCATATAGAAATTCAGTAAAGTGTGAGGATAAAAAATCAGTGCACAGAAATCAGTTACATTTCTATACACCACCAACAAGAGAGAATAAAGAGAAATTAAGGAGTCAATCCCATTTACAATTGCACCCAAAACCATAAGATACCTAGGAATAAATCTAACCAAAGATGCAAATAATGTGTACTCAGAGAACTATAGAGTACTCATGAAAGTAATTGAGGAAGACACAAAGAAATGGAAAAACATTCCCTGCTAACGGATTGGGAGAGCAAATATTGTGAAAATGTCTATGTTACCTAGAGCACTCTACACATTTAATGCAATCCATATCAAAATACCATCAACTTTTTCAAAAAAATGAAACAAAGAATCCTAAATTTTATATGGAACCAGAAAAGAACCTGAATTGCCAAGGGAATGTTGAAAAAGAAAACCAATGTTGGGGGGGCATCACAACTCCAGACTTCAAGGTCTATTTAAAGTTGTAATCATCAAGACAGTATGGTAGTGGCACAAAAACAGACACAGAATAGAGAGCCCAGAAATAGACCCTCAACTCTATGGTCAACTAATCTTTGAGAAAGCAGGAAAGAATGTCCAATGGAAAAAAGAGAGTCTCTTCAACAAAATAGTGTTGGGAAAATTGGACAGTCACATGTAGAAGAATGAAACTGGACCATTTCCTTACACCACACACAAAAATAGACTCAAAATGGATGAAAGACCTCTATATGAGACAGGAATCTATCAAAATCCTGAGGAGAACATAGGCAGCAACCTCTTCAACCTCAGCTGCAGCAACTTCTTCCTAGGAACATCACCAAAGGCAAGGGAAGCAAGGGCAAAAATGAACAATTGAGTTTTCATCAATATCAAAAGCTTTTGCACAGCAAAGGACACAGTCAACAAAACCAAAAGACAACCAACAGAATGGAAGAAGATCTTTGCTAATGACATATCAGATAAAGATCTAGTATCCAAAGTCTATAAAGAACATCAAACTCAACATCCAAAGAATCAATGATCCAATCAAGAAATGGCAGAAGACATGAACAGACATTTCTGCAAAGAAGACATCCAAATGGCCAACAGACAACTTGAAAAAGTGTTCCACATCCCTGGTCATCAGGGAAATATAAATCAAAACCATAATGAGATACCACCTCACACCAGTCAGAATGGCTAAAATTAACACATCAGGAAAAAGAGGTGTTGGAGAGGATGTGGGGAAAGGGGAACCCTCCTACACTGTTGGCAGGAATGCAAGCTGGTGCAGCCACTCTGGAAAAAAGCATGAAGTTTCCTCAAAAAATTGAAAATAGAGCTATATTTCAACCCAGCCATGGTACTCCTGGGTGTTTACCCTAAAGATACAAATGTAGTGATCTGAAGGGGCATGTGCACC
>NC_081568.1:86594657-86620550 GCF_022355385.1 Mustela nigripes
ATGCTAAGCAAAATAAGTGAATCAGAGAAAGACAATTATCATATGATCGCACTGATATGAGGAATTTGGGAAACAAGACATGGGATCATAAGGGAAGGAAGAGGAAAATGAGACAAGATAAAACCAGAAAGGAAGACAAACCATAAGACTCTTAATCTCAGGAAAAAAGCTGAGGTTTTCTGGAAATGAGGTGGATGGGAAGGATGGGGTGACAGGGTGATAGACACTGAGTGGGGGATGTGCTATGGTGAGCACTGTGAATTATCTAAGACTGATGAATCACAGACCTGTACCCCTGAAGCAATTAATACATTATACGTTAATTTTTAAAAAAAGAAGTCCTGTGTGCTCTTAACCATTTCCTTGGACTAGAGAAAGAGGCCAAGAGGTCAGATGGTTTGCAAAGCTTGGGGTTTTTAGAGGCTGTGTAGGGACTGCCTGGACAAGCAGAAGTAGAAGACTGGGTTGGGGCTTCTGTGCTCACTGTCTCCTCTTTCAAACAGCAAAGTTGTGCTTGTGTTTATTTTTTGTCTTAGGGTTCCCACATGAGATTTCATTTGAAAAGTAGTGTTCTGCTACTTTTAAAACAGTGTTAAAAAATAGGAATAAGTGGGAAGGAAGAAAATGAAGAGCCCTATACAAGATAGCGGAGAAAGGAGAGAGGCAGCAGCCCTGGGGGAGAATTTGGAAACATGGTAGGAAATTATTAGTTAAGGTGGAACCACAATAAACTTGCTTATTTTTAGGTTGAGAAGCAGGAACTGTTAAAATGTGAGAGTTTAATACAGAGGGGGATGGGACACGTTGGGAGGAGGACTGAAGTCCTATTGCCGACAGGAAGGGGTTGAATCTGAAGCGGATGTGAGTAGGTTGGCATTCTCTTCACTTTGTAAACTGTGAATGTAAAAGCTTAAGGATTACCTTTAACTTTTTTAAATCCTCTCTTAGGCTTTAAATAAACATGTTTCTTAAGAAGGCTAATTCTCACACATCGTTATGGTTTGGAACTTTTGTCAAGATACCATAATCTGATTATTTTCTCCATGGTGTAAACCTTGACAGGAAGGATCTTGGTTAAGTATACAAACTATCTCCCAACAGAATGGGACCGAAGGTTGTAAAAGGAATGCACCAGACAAATATTTACATTTGTGTGTGTGTGTGTGTGTGTGTGTGTTTTGGTTTTGTTTTTTTGTTGTTGGTGGTGGTTTTTTTTTTTTTTTTTTTTTTTTTTTTTTTCTGGGGGTGGTTTTTTTTTTTTTTTTTTTTTCATAGATTCCCAGGGTGGACAGAGTCTTTGGAAAGCCGAATCCTCATTCCAGTCTTTAGGACAGATGAAAAAGCTATAAACTTTTCCCCTTAGAATCCAGGTAAGGACATTTTACAATGTGCTTTAAAACTTACTCTAGCCATTAACAAGATTTCTAGTTAAGGGGCTCCTTGTCATGAAACTGCCTTTGTATCACTGCCAATTTAGTAGCTTCCCTCCCTCTTGAGAGGAAATGTGAGCAGCCACTCACCGTCCCCTGTGTGCGTGCAGAATTGTGGGCTGCAGAGACCTCCCTTCTGACCGCAGTGTGGTCCAAGAAATACTTGCTCCATTTCTCCCATCGTTTCTTATTGCAGAAATAGCTGAAATCAACTGTAACTTAGGGCCTGCTTCTCAAAGTGTAGCCCAAAGTCAGTAACATCAAAGTCCTAAGGATCTCGTCAGAATATTAGGGATAAGATTCTGCCTTTTAAGGGGATACTCAGGTAAGTCACAAGGACATTAATGTTTGGGAACCACTCACTGCATTAGGAGACTCTCTGGAATCATTATCCAAGGCTGATAGGCCTTTAGAATGCTCTTCATGCTTGTGTCTTTCTCTTACACATCTTCAGATTTGTATAGTCCAGCATAACACCTGGAACATGGCCCTTTAATTTGCATTAATGCCACAGCTCAGTCCATGTCTAGTGAGTGAGTCCTAGGATTGGCACATGTCACAGTATAATCTTAACTGCACTGTGAGATATTCATGTGAGTGATTTTTCTGGAGTTTGACTGTAACCACTATTTTAGGCCACGTGTCATGAAACAGAGAATACTATTCCAAACTGATAACCTCTGTGTTTCACCTGGAATGATCTCTCCTTTTCTATTCAGAGCACGTCTGTGATTCCACATTCCCACTTTTCTGGGATTCAGATGATCTTGTGCTGTTTAATTAACGTGTTATCTCTTACTTAACTTTCATCCCAAGTGATCCCTGCTGGTGGCAGGAGGCATCTTTAGAGTAATTGTTGTACTTTACCTTTATCCTTCAGCTTTCACCAAAGTGACACTTGAGAGACTTTCAGTAGTAAAAGGAAGGCTACAGAGGGTTTTTTCCTCCATCAGCATCTTTAAGAGTTCCCCACCCCCCTAGTTGCCACAGTAGCATTTTTTTGGATAAATAAATGACAAATAAAGCATTACCATCATAGATAACGTTCGCTTATTTTTAGCCCACTTATATTTTTTCTTTCACTAGCACTCTACCACTGCATGCTTTTGAAGTAAAAATGACGGGTTTTCCTAAAAACATTTCTACTTTCTCTTGCTGCTTGTTTCCTGCATAGTCCTATCGTAGTCTGTTCAAATGTAGGGTGTTTTGTGGAGGGATGAAGATGAATTATTCCTGTTCTGCGCAAAGAAAGTTATTTTACCTGTTGCCCAAATTAAAAAGAGGCAAAGAATACTGCTTGATTCTAACCTGTCAGCAAGAGCTCAGGAGAAAGGAGTTTCCTAATGAGTTGGAGAATGCATTTCTAAAACATCTGTCGACACTCAAATCAGACTAAAGATCAGTACCAGTGTGAAACAGAGTTCATTTTTTTAAATGAACATATAATGTGTTGTTTCAGGGGTACAGATCTGTGAATCATCAGTCTTACACAATTCACAGCGCTCACCATAGCACATACCCTCCCCAATATCCATCACCCATCTATCCTATCCCTACTCACCCAACCCCCAGCAACCCTCAGTTTGTTTTGTGAGATTAAGGGTCTCTTATGCTTTGTCTCCCTCCTGATTCTATCTTGAAACAGAGTTCAATTTTGATCTCTAATTTCTCCAAAATCAGTAGGGAAGGAAAATCACAGCTAGACTGGTGGCTTTCCATTTCTTTTGGAGAATGCTCAGGTGAAGTGTTATAAACACTCTGATCTTGATATTATCTTGTATGTAATGCCCTTGTGTGTATATTTCCTAGAGGGGCTAAAGTGGAGGGAGATAAAACACTTTTGTGGTTGCCAAAATTTAGGTAAGAAGCCTGGAACTTTCTGAAAGTTGCTTGAATAGGCTGTAGCCTTGAGTTGAATTCAAGATGAATTCTTGAATTCATCTGCAGATACTTATCAGGAGAGAAAAGAATCCATGATTGCTAAAATTGTGGCAGGCTGTATTCTGCTACAAACACCCATGGTTGTCTCCCCTCAGTGACCATCCTGAAGGACACAACAGTTCTTATATGGATAAAAAGCACCTCAAAGGATGTCACCAAGACATGTGAGTGAGACATGATTTTTTAAAAGGTCTCTTCAAGCTTGAAACACCTAAGTAGATGTTGAACAAATATGTGCAGTGAGATTAGCGCTCCAACTCAGAAGCTACCTACAAAAAGGTAACCTGGCATCTCCCTACATTTTTAAATTTGTGATTTTACTTATAGAACATGAAAAGCATTGCATTATCCCCCCATCTGTGGAAATGTGTGAGTTTTGTTTTCTTTTTATGGTTTGTATTTTGGGAGAATGGTTGATTTTAGGGTCAGTATGGTTAGACTCTAAATCTGATCCCTTGGAATCAGGGATTTCTCCCCGCATTGGCCAAAGAGTGAACAACTCTTCTGCTGGCTGTAGGAATATTAAAAGTTATTTTCTTAGATCTGGTTGATTTTAGGCAAGTGATGGAATTTTCAAACAAGCAGTGCTGAAGTGCTGTTGCCTCATATTGTCTTTGTCTTTGGAGCTGGAACTGTAGATTCTTCCCAGGGATGCTTGTCTAGAGGCGTGGAAACCAACGTACATGCAGTCGAATTTCAGTATTGACTTTAGGTTAATTAGCACTATTTGAGATTGAGGAGAAGAGACTGTCAACAGAGATTCTTGAAAGTTAAAATACAAGTTTTGATTACCACTCCGTGCCTATTTTCCTGAGAGATAGCTACCGTCAGCCTGGAAAATCACAAACCCTTTTTCCTTTCTTTCTCATTTTGATTCCACATATTCCCTTTAAAAATTAACTTTTCTCTTTAATGTCCAGTTCAGGTGATCTATGACACATCCTTATTTCAAGGTTTGTCTCTCTGTAGTTCATTAGACAAAGGAGATTTCAATATCACAGGGACCTTTATTCGTTTAGGGGAAGAAAAGGCCTCCTTTAAAATAGTAAATGAGGGGATCTGTGGAAAGGCAAAGATATTTTTTTCAAGACATTTTCTGTCACTTAGATCAATGTTAAGGCCATTAATGCTTCATGTTTGGGAGTAAGAGAACAAAGGAATCATACTTGATTAGAATCCCATTTCCCATGGATTATCAAGTAGAGGCATTAGAACATCTGATTTACAGACCATTTTGTAATCATGAATTTGTGTAGCCTATTGATAAAAGAAGAGAAGTGTTGGGCTGTGATTTCCCTATCTTGTTCTAAGCCAAAGCCCTGGCCAGCTTCTTCCAGCTGTGACCTTTGAAATGGATTTTAGCACTTACTTCCAATACCAGAGTAAGAATCCAAATATCTTCAAGGACACCAAGGCAGCGCAAAGTGACTGGTGACAGGGATCTATGACAGCTCTCTCTGGCCAGCATCTACTGCCCTCCCACAGAGTCAGTGCCTTCTAAGTGCACCTGCTGTGCTTTCTGCTTTCTCCCAACATAATCCTCATCTTGTTGCTTTGTAATGGTTTGGTCCTCTTCTGTCTTTTCTAGTTCCATGAGGAGAACAGCTGTAATGGCTTTGCTCAGGGCCTGGCATGCCTAGGGCATCACTTAATATGTGCCTGATTAATAAGGGGACAACAAAGAGACTGATGGAAGCAGCTTGTGAGGCACATAGACTTGGAGCGCTGTACTTAGATCACTTTCAGAAGTAGAAAAGGAGAGAAAATGAAGCCTTTATACTGATACAGATTTTCTCATTCTGTGTAACAACTCCTGTAAGTTTGATTCAGTTATCTGTTTGGGAGGTAATGTGGACAGGGCAATTTGAAGTTCAGTAGAAGGTAGCCTATCAGTGAGGGCAAACTTCTATGCATGACATACACACAGATTTTGAAGAGTCTTTCTTGGATTAAACAAGAAGAAATGAGATTTTTAGGGGCGTCTGGGTGGCTCAGTGGGTTAAAGCCTCTGCCTTTGGCTCAGGTCATGATATAGGGTCCTGGGATCGAGCCCCACATTGAGCCCCGCATCGGGCTGTCTGCTAGGCAGGGAGCCTGCTTCCACCTGCCTCTCTGCCTACTTGTGATCTGTCTCTGCCAAAGAAATAAATAAAATCTTAAAAAAAAAAATAGAAAAAAAGAAAAAAAGACCTGATTTAAAAAAAAATGAGATTTTTAAAAGTATCTCTTGCAATGAATTTTGGAACACTGAAAAAAATTAACTTCAAAAAAAAAAAAAAGTATCTCTTGCACCTAGAGCAAGCAATGTTTTAAAATATCCCCTCTGGGTCTAAGGGAAACATAGGGTTTGTTTTTAAAGTATCAAACAGAACTTATTTCTTAGACACCATTGTTTTCTCAGCCTGATCTAAAAATGTGTAGTTAGAGCAGAGTAGAAGAAATGGTTATGGGGACCAGAGTCGATAATGCAGTTGGGCTGGGAAATGCCTACAACAAAGAGAGACGTGATAAATTGCTTATCATTTGGAAATATTTTATGCTAAATTATGTTTCTAATTATATACAAATTCACTGACAACTCAAAATAAAAAAAATTCATATAAATAAAATTTTGATGTACTAAAAAATTTATTATTGAAGTTCAGTCTGACATTTTGACCAATAGGGACTGGAAACTAGAAACTGAGACTTTTGTTCCAAGTTCTTTCTGGACTACAGAAAATACTCAATTCTTTGGAATTTTCAGATGACCAACTCCTCTGAAGAAAAGTGGTAAACAGTTGATCTTTATATCCAAGTTATTTTGATCAGTTTTCTAGCTCAGTACTGATCCTATTGATGAAGATCTATAAATCAGGATATATGCAACCCCGTAGAAAATCTGTAATAAACACAGAGGCACTTCTCCCTTGTGCCTCAGACTTCTGCCCCTCTGATTCCTTCCCCACCTTCCATAAGATCCCAAGCCATTAGAATGCTAGTCTCCTTTCTCCTTTGCCATAGTCTTTAACAAAGCAGCACACTCAATTTTCTAATCTTGTTATTCTCTTTTGTTCCTGGGTGCTACTTTCTGGCCTGATTCTCAAAATCCTTTCCTCTGCTTTGCTTTCTCTAGGCGGCTGCCCTTGCTAATTTTTTGACCTCCTCAACTGTATAAAGGTCATCTGTCTGCTGCCCTATCCAAGTTCATTTGTGCAATGAGCAAAGATGCAGACTGTTAGCTCTCTCAAATCTCTGTGTGCAAGAATGCTGGGACAGTATGCTGTCTTTAGAGTGAGACAGTGAACCAAGTAATTCCCTGGAATGTTTTCTGAGATTCCATTGTTAAACTCTAGTTTCTCATTAATGGCTCTAAATCCTCAAGATTGGAATTTTAAAATTCTTTTCTGTGCGTGTGTGTGTGTAGGGGTAGGATGGAGGCATTGGGGGTAGTTGAGGAGGCAGTGAGCAATGTTATTTGAAGGTATTTAGGCTCTGAAGCCAAAATCTAAAAATAAAGCATTTTGCTAGGAAGAAAAAAAAATGGAATGTAACTCTGAGTTATTGATTTATAGTGCAGTGTAGTTTTCATTTGTGACTTGCTCAATAAAAATTTAATGAGACCTTTCCTACACTAGCCTTTATATTAGGCACTGGGTAGTTAGACACAAAGCTTATCTGGAGGAAGCAACTGCCCCAAGACAGACAGGTTATTCTAAGTGATGCTGTGAGCTTTGTAGTGGAAATACTTGCAAAACATTACTGTAGTATAAGCATTACAAAGTACGCTTGTTGAGGGCAGAGTCTGTATCAAATTTACCTTTGTGAGTTCAGCCCCTACCTCAGTGGTGGGCACATAGTAAGTACTTGATAAATATTTAAAGATTGATTAAGTGTATGTATGAATGAGTTCTACCCCCTCCATCTTTTTTGTCTTTGTCAACCATCTCTTATTTTGAAATGTAGCTTTGTGTCTCTGAGACTGTTTTATGAATGCTTCCTTTATCTTCTATAGATCACTATTTGGCAGCTTGTTTTAAATCAATGATATTTATTGATAAATGAGTTTGTAGCCATTCAGCACCTTGGCTTGCTATAACAGAGTAAGCAGGTTGAAAACTAATTGGGATAAATAGAACAGCTTTCAGATGCCAGTGTTTTGTAGATGATTCTCATGTGAGGTTCTCATATTTGATTGGGATGACATGGGAAAAGAAAGCTCAAGAAACCAACACCTTATACTTTGCGTCCTTCTTTAAGAAGAAGCAATTAAGTTGTGCCTGGTGGCTCAGTTGGTTAAACATCTGACCCTTGGTTTTGGCTCAGGTCATGATCTCATGGGTAATGGGATGTAGTCCCATGTCCAGTCTGTGCTCAGTGGGGAGTCGGCTTGAAGATTCTCTCCCTCTGCCCTTCCCTCCACTTGTCCATGTTCTCTCTTTAAAATAAATAAATAAATCTTTTTTAAAAAGCAGTAATATAAAAGAAAAAGCAACACCTACCCATTGACATTCATGCGCATATAATGTGAAGCTTTGATGAAATGGCCGTGGATATTTTGGGTCAGATTTAAAAAAAAAAAAAAAAGACAACATCCTCCTCCCATCCCTTTGTTCAGTTTTTGAAATTATAAAATGCTTCATAAATACAAAAGAAAATAGATAATATAAAACAATTACAAAATCAATCCCCCCCCCCATAGAAATAGCAAATGTATACTATAGTGTCATTCCACCTGACCCTGGGCCTCTTCCCTGTTGTATCTTCTGCCTCCTACACAGAAATGACCACTGTTCTGAACTAAATACCTGAGTTGTGATGTATTTATAAGTCGAAATCATACAGTAGTGAAAAAGGATGAACTCCTGACTCACACATCAGCTTGACTGATTCTCAAAGATACACTGTAGAGTGAAAGGCAAGCCACAGAAAAAATGTATACAATATGACAGCATTTACATTAGCTTAGATTTCAAAAGAATATAAAATGTAACAGTATGTCATCTGGAGATGTATAAACATATTGTAAAACTATAATGAAAAACAGAGTCATTTTTAAACTACATGTATATTTTTTAAAGTATATATTTTTTAAAACTTCCTTTGCTCTCTTAGAATATACTGGTGGTTACATGAGATCATATTCGTGCAAACAGGAAGTAAGTTTCATTCGTTATCCTGGCTGGCTGGATGGAATGGAATACTGACAGACCAATTAAATGAAAATTTAGTAGCTTAAGGGATTATTTTCCTGTCATTTGAATTTTCCTGCAAATTTAGGCAACATCACAGGATGTTTTTAAAGGGTACATTAATGTGCTACAGTTCTTTTTATAGAGCTACAAAACTGAAAAGGTCAATCTAAAGGCCCCCTAACCCATTTTCACTTCGGCTTATTAGATTTGTGGTAAACTTCCTGGATAAGTAGTAAAGGTAACACTTAACTTGTAAGAGTGTGAGCAACATAGAGGAAATATCAGTGACTAGCATATAGGCTGGAGCAGAAAACACAGGCTATCAATTCAGTGTAAATTATCTTATAAAAATTGGGGCAAAACCAGCTAAAGTTAAATGTTTAATGTGCCAGGCTCTGTGATATGTCCTTTTCTTGTTTAATCTTTTTGATGTCCCCTCTAGGTAGGCGTTATTATCCTTGGTTATACAAATGAGGACACTGATGTTTACAGGGATTAAATTACTTGTCAAAAGTCATAAAGTTGGTACATGACAAGGCCAGGATTTTAATTCAGTTTCACTTGACTCTCACCACCTAGCTATCTCCAAAACTTAAGTTGATTATCAAGGAGGAATAAAATGAGCTTTATTTTAGGTGTGTGTTGTGCTCTTGATTAAAATACCAAATGGAAAAATAAATGCCAATTTAGAAATATTTGTGCTTCCTGTTCAAATCTTCATGTAGATGGGAAACTATTATCAATTAAATAATTGTTATGTATTCGCTAAAAGGTGTAGCCCTGAGACCTAGGGACTTAGAAAAATTTTAACATGGAGTCAGAAGACTTGGGTTTGAGTTCTTCTCTGGCCATGATTAATTGAAATGATACGACCCACTAAAACTTGCTTTATTGAGCTCTGCCTTGTTGGGGCTCATTACCTCCTTACCAGGTAAGGAGGTAATCATCCCCCTCAATCCAATAGGCAGCCATTCTAATATGTTCAATATTCATCCTTTAATTTGTAAGTGTTACAAATTTGAATTGGAATTTTGTGTGTAGTTGTTATTAGGACCCTTCACGTTTATTTTGGTTTCCTCCCTTTCAGATGGGGTCACATTTCTAGGCTCCCTTGGGATTGGGCATGGCCATGTGACTTGTTTTGACAGTGAGACATCAGTGTAATTAGTATGCATCATTTCTTAAAGGAAGACTTTGAAAGTCAGGGCGTGGGAGACTGCATTTTCCTCTTCTTACTGCAGTGACCATTGGTGATTCTGAGCACCTAATCAAGGTTTTGTTATTTTATTCTGAATTGTGTATTAGTGCCCTATTACCTAGAGGTCTTCTCATGAAGTAAGGAATCATGTACTGTCATTTGTACTGTATTTGTGTGTTTTTATTTTTATTTTTCCTTCCTGGTTGTGTTTCATTCATCTGTTACCTATGACTTTATATATATATAAACTCTGATGGAACTTCATATGGGTGTTACTTGTTAATTAGTACATTGGTCTCTCTCTCTCTCTCTCTTTCTGTCACTGCATCTGTCTCTCTCTCACACACACACTTACCTCAGGGAAAGCTGGGTCCAGAGGAGTCCTAACTCAGATCTGCACAGCACAAAGTAAGTGACTACAATTAAAGATCTCATGATGTATTTTCTATCCATCCTCAAAATACAAAAGCCTTCTGTTTCTAAGAATTTGCAAACTTCTCAGAACTTCCTCCTGTGTGTTTCCAGGATTGCATGTTTTATGGTATCTAGGAGTTATGTTTTCCTAGTATTTAATGGACTTAGCTGATTGCAGTTTGTTTTATCTGACTCATGCTTGGTCTAATTATTTTGTATTATTTCTAAAAGATTTTATTTTAAAAGTTTTTTTAATTTAAAATCAACTATTTAACATATAGTGCATTATTAGTTTCAGAGGTAGAGTTCAGTGATTCATCAGTTGCATATAATACCCAGTGCTCATTACGTCAAGTGCCCTCCTTCATGTCCGTCACCCAGTTACCACTTCCCCCCCTCTCCCCCATCCAGCAGTCTTCAGTTTGTTTTCTGTAGTTAAGAATCTCTTATGGTTTGCCTCCCTCTCTGTTTTCATCTCATTTTATTTTTCCTTCCCTTCCCCTATGTTAATCTATTTTGTTTCTTAAATTCCACATATGAGTGAAATCATATGACTTAACTTTCTCTGACTGACTTATTTTGCTGAGCATAACACCCTCTTGTTCCATCCACATCATTGCAAATGGCAAAATTTCATTCTAAAAGATTTTATTTTTAAGTAGTCCTACACCCAAAGTGGGACTTGAACTTAAAACCCTTAGATCAATCTAAGTGTTGTATGCTCAGTTCACTGAGCCAACCAGTGCCCCTAATTTTTTTTTCTATTGTGAACATTAGAGAAACTTATATAATCATTTTCTCTGCCATACTGTCACTACCATTATTCTTTAAATCCAATTTGCCACAAGACAGTAAAGTTTAGGTTATTATATTCAAAGTGTTTGTGGAAATAAATTCAGAGAACACTATGTACAGAGATCGGATAGATAACCTGGTACTATAATTCTTAGTTCCCTTTAGAAAAATAGTGTTTTTCTGTAATTACTCTGTTAACTCCCAGTTTGCATAAATATAATAAGCATCCTGATACCGAATTGGGTTCCAGTTTACATGCACCATTGTAGTCTGGAACAAAGAAAATCACACAGACCTCAATCCTGCCATTAGGAGATTTCAAGTAAAATGAATAAGCTACTTCTCTAATCTCCCCCCTAAGTGTCTTGTAGTGGTTTTGTCATACTATTCTTTTGTTGGCTTAAGTCTGCAAGAACTTGGGACACTCTTCCCCAGCTTCATTGGCCTCTTGCTGTCCTGGTTGTTTTCGTTTCTGTCTTGTAGCTCCTGTTCTGCCACTTCTCCTCTTCTTAGGCCCATCTTCCTCCACATGGACATTGGTTTGGGTAATTACTCAAAGCTCGAGTCTAGACCTCCTCCTCATACATTGCATAATTTCTCCCAAGGCAGTATCATCCATTTCCAGGGCTCCAAAGACATGTGTAAATGACGTGCAGGTGCCTATTTTTTTCCTCTCATCCGAGATCCATTCTTCAATAGCCAGTTGTGTACATGGCATTTCCATCAGGATGATTCAAAGAGAATTGAAACTAATATGTCTAAAACTGAATTCATGATGGTGCCTCCATGTCTTTCTGTAGCTGGGGGAAAGTCAGGGAGAATTCTTTTGGGTGTGTCTTCTCCCCTGGTTTCCATGGTTTGTGTGGTGCAACTGGCTCCCTTCAGATGGTCACCAGATCCCTAAAGAAAATGCTTTCTGAGCCTGGAAAGGAATGAAACAGAAGATCAGATGCCTTTGGTACCTGTCTTACATATTCTCACTGACCCCAAAAGTCACAGAAGAAGGTTCCTATATATGTCAGGACTTCCTCTGTCTCTCTGTCTGAGAGCTTTCTTTACATCCAAAGATATGCTCAGTAGTACTACAGGAAATTGGGAGGGCTGGTGATTTACTACCTCAGGAGCAACCCTCGATCAATAAGAACTGGAATTGTTATGAATATCCCAGCTTCCTCACCTCTTGGGAGAAGAATCTTGAGGTGTGTTTTTTACATTCTCCCAGACACTCCCAGCAGGCATGGACCCCACTGTCCATAGTAATAACCCACCATTATTCTACTAGTTCCTCTCCCACTTTTCCACTCCCTCCCTGTGCATATTGGTATCACCTCCAGAATAAGTGATTTTCACAAAATTATTTTCTCAGGATGTGCTTTTGGGAAAACTCAGGCTAAAGTATTCAGTATCATAGGGAACTAACAGCCCACTGCGATGGTCTCCTACTTCCTTTCCCTTCAGTTAACATGCACTGACTAAATTTCCTATGGATGAGATCACTGAGCACCCTTACACTGCCTTTTGGGCAAAGCCTTATGGAAAAAGAACACCAAAGTGAGTTGGTGGATTTACCCACTACATATGAGTGTCTTGGCACTGGGTATAATCAAAAGTAAAGGAACCTTGAGAAGATAAGTCGAGTGCCAGCTCCTGGCCATCTCTATTACATAGTACTTTTCTAGTGCAGTGTTTCCTGGTAGAAATTTCTCCAGTAATGGAAATGTTCTGTATCTGCCCTGGCCAGTTTGTTAGCCAGTGGCTACATGTGACTAATGAGCACTTGAAATGAGACTAGTATGACTGAAGAACTGAATTTTACATTCTGTGTAATTTTAATCAATTCAAATGTGGCTGGTGTATGTCTACTGTAATGGAAAATGCAGTTCTAGAACTCCTTATCTAAGTGAGTGGTGGTGATACCTTCCATTGTATATTTTGTACATCAGATAAATAAGAGTCCATTCTAACATTTCCTGTCCCTCACATTCAAAATACAATTTGCCACAAGGTCTTGTTAATAGCGACTAATTATCTTTAATTCCTTGGCTTCTTTCTATGGCCCCTACCACCACTGGAAAACCAAACTACCATTTTCTGTTACTTTGACTACTGCTGGAATGCCTTCTAGTTTTTCTTCCCTATATTCATTCGCAACTTCCTTTAATCTACTCATTACCTGATAGCTTGGCAAAATACAAATTATTATCACCAGGTTAAAACACTTTAACAGGGAATTCCCAAATGAGAATAATAATGGGAATAATAATGGGAATAATTCCTAAGAATTATTAGAAAAATTGATTCCTTCAGTCTCTCAAATTTTGCCTATCTCATTTTCAGTTCCTGTCTTTCTCATTCCCTTCTGAACCCACTTATTTTCCAAAAGTTTTCATTTTACTTCTATTTGCATAAATATCTTCTCACCTACCACCATCACATTAGGTTACCAGAGCTTTGTTCTATTAGCATATACAAAAAAAAAAAATCCTTCACTGGCATAGATGATTTTTCTGAAAATATTAATACTCTTAAAATAGGTACCTAAAGGTACACACATGTGAAATCATTTTTTCCTATGAAAAACATGGCATCCTAGTAGATTAATTATTAAGTAAATAAAAATGTTGATGCTCTTGGTATTTTGCTTCATGAGGAATGTCTCCTGAGAAAGGGAAAATAGAAGAAAGGTAGAAAGGGCCACATAAGGCTTCTGTAAGCCATGTTGAGAGTGCAGGGATTTTATCTAAAATAGATTAAAAAACATTAAAGTATTACAGAAAAAGGCAATAGAGGATTAAGTCTTTTGACCAGAAGGAAAATAAAATAGGAAAACAAGGATGATCTAGAAAAGACAGAGTAAAAGTAAATTGAGTTGAATTACACAAATAGGCTTAAGGCTTATATGTATATATTTATTTTTATTTGACCTCTATACTGTTTGAACTCCAAAATCCCAGCATAGTGAAAATCACTGGTACACAGGATGCTCAGCGTACACATGTAATCCTGCAGGAGGCGCTGTGGGAAAACACCAGGAAATGCTTTTATGAGAGGAGAGGAGGTAATGCTCAGGGAAAAGTCCCCTGACAACCTAACCAGAAACTACTAAGCATTTCCTAGAGAGACAAGATGAGGAGGTAGTCTTTTCAGTACTTCTCCCCGTACGCATACTCTAACCCTCACCAGTCGCCCACCCTCCTGACGCCATGACCTGAGTTTCCATCTGGCACACAGTTCCCCTCAGAACATTTACTTCTGTGCCTTTTCCTCATGGCCTTTCAGGGGAATGACTTCTGATTAATAATTAAATCATGGAGGAATTTATTTAATCATTTAATAATCTATAATTATTGATTAATTTTCATACTTTTAGCAGTGCATTTTTCTACTACATTCTAGAGAAATTCTATTTAAAGAGAGACGTCTTGGAGACATTTATGTCTTAACCCCATGAAAAGAATCAACAGAGAGCAGATCTCTGAACCAGGGGTGTCGGTGTTGAGATAGGGAAGTCAGGAGGTCTTTACACACCTAATCACATGTGTATCCCTCTCGTGAGAACAAAAACCAGCTGGAATCACACAGCTCACTGTCACTTTATTAGCAGGACACTGCTATTCCAAGAAATTCTTGCTTAGGAAGAAAAAGTTAAAAATAACTTAATTAGTTATCTCAAGAATTTATGGAACATCCATTTTGGGTATTTTTTTTTTTTTTTTTTTTTTTTTTTGGGTAATGGACCATGCAGCCAACCTCCTTAGCCGTCTCCATACTAGGTCTCTCTGTGAGATTCAGCTAATAACTGGCCACTCTTCAAGACTCCCTTCGAAATCTCACCTCGTTCCACCTATCCTAACAACTTTGTCATGAACTTTGCTCAATCCCAGTCAAGGTCCCTCGCTCTCACTTCCCACCAATGAGGAATTCACTTTAAACCACACCCCAAACCACCTAAGTATTTTCTTTTCCTGCTTCCCTCTAGTATGCTACTAAGACTCTCTCAGGGTAGTAGTCCTTCCTGCAGGAACCAATAAACTTGTCTTTGCTTCAGCCACAGGTTCTTTGGGGTGGTATTTTCAGGGACTATGTAGTTAACACACGGGTGCCGGTGGGTTTTATAAATAGTGTTTGCACAAGTGTCACACAGTAGATGCTGTTTGGATATGATGTGGGCTTTCTTAATCGAAAGGTCTGATGTTTAAAGATGCTTGTGGACTTCCCAGTACAGGATCTGCCATTAGAATACCAACATCTCTGCTTGGCAACTGTCTTAGGAGTCAGCAAAGAGCAGCCCTCTGGTACTTCCCCATGGCCCATGACCTTGTCATAATGGAAGCTTTGAGGCATTAGAACTCTGTTTTACTGCCATTTAATCCATTAAGGTCTATCTCCAGAAGAGAACTATATAAGTTCATACAGAAATGATAAAGCATATTGGGTATTTTTGAAGGGTGAAAAATGTGTTAAAATACCAAATGTTTATTCATTCATTTGTTTAAAATTAGCACTTGGAGTAATGACTTCAAAGAAAGCATAGAATAATTAGAAAATTCACTCACGCTCATTAGGATGTTTAGAGAGTTGCAATTAATGATTGCAAAGAGAATCATACTCACATAAGTATCATTCTACTGCAAAGCATGAATGGTTTCCTGAGAGCAGAGGAAAGTTTATTTAACTTTTTGGGATGGCCAGTCCTCCATAATCAAAATGTGGCCTGCCAAGTTAGCAACTTTCACTCTTTATTACATGAATACTTCTATCTCTACTGATTTAATTTTGAAAAATGCACTTACTGCTGATTTGAAAATGCCCCATGCTTGCTTCTATCAGATTTGGTGATGTAGCTAGAAACCAGAGGGACCACTGATTGTAAGTGGTATTGAAAACAGATTTGTAATTTTGACTTAGATTGCAAGATGGAACAGAGGCTTTTCTTAACTCATTCTACTAGAACCTGGCCAAGTCCTCCTCAATGAACTCTTCCTTTGTTAAAGTGATATTATCTGTAATAAAAATTCCTATTTATAGCATTAATAAATGGACATTAAAAATGGCAGATAGAATTTATTAAGTCTTCACTAAGTGTTTGGGGGACCCTGTGCTAAGGCTTTCACTGCATACTCAATTTTCATCTTTGCAACATGCCTGTGAGGTGTGTGCTGTTATCATCACCATCACACTTAATGACTGACTGAGGCTTTAAAAATTAAATAACCTGCCCAAAGTCACATGGCTAGTAAGTGGCCATGTAGGGCTCACCTCAGTGTTGCTTGACCACAAAGTCCTTCCTTGTTCCCATCATGCCACATTGTGAGATGCCATTCTCTGAAGAGTGAGGATTTATCTCATATTGTAGTTCCCTTAGAGTAAGTACCTCTGTACATGTATTACACAAAATATAGTAATGTCTTGATTGATTCAAAAAGCTATTAAGTGACATGAACAGATGGCCGCTGAAAAAATGCTGGAGAGGATCACAGATAATTCAGTGAAAATGCTTTTTATTTCCTCTCAAAAGTGCAAGCTGACTTAGGTGGTTTATCACTTACAAAAACCAAGGTGGCCAAGTTTCTTTCATTCATTTAATAAACTTTTATTCACTGTATGTTTACTGTGGGCTAGACACTGTGCCAAATGCCGTGTAGGCAGAGTGGAGAAAAACCACAGTCATCACTTTCAAGACCAATGGGAGAGACAGAGAGAGATGAGGAATTTAACAATTAAAACACGGTGTGATAAAAACAAAGTAAAAAGTCTAGAAATAGAACTATGTAGCGATTCAATAAGGAAAGGACAGTCTTTTCAACTGAAGGCATTAAAACAATTGAATATCCACTGGCACAAAAATGAACCTCAACCTAAAACTCACACCTTACACAGTAATTAACTCTAAATGTAACATGTAAATGTGTAAAGCTTTTAGAAGAAAACATAGAAAATATTCTTGACTGAGGGTTTAGCAAAGAGTTTGTATGTGACACCAGAAGCCCAGTCAATAAAACAAAATCCATAAATTAGACTTTATGAAAATGACAAACTTTTGCTCTGAGAAAGATTCTTTTAAGAGAATGAAAGGGAGATATTTTAAGAGAATGATAAAAATATTTGCTAATCACATTATCTGATAAAGGACTTGTAGTCAGAATATATGAAGAACTGGCTAGGGGCACCTGGGTGGCTCAGTCAGTTAAACATTTGCCTTGGGTTCAGGTCATCATCTCAGAGTCCTGGGATTGAGCTCCACATTGGGCTCCCCGCCCAGGGGGAGCCTGCTTCTCCCTCTCTTTCTTGCTCTTGCTCTTTCTCCCTATCTGTCACTATCTCTGTCTCTCTCTGTCAAATAAATAAAATCTTAAAAAATAATAAGTATTAGAAAAAAGAGAAAAAAAAAGCACTGTCTAAACTCAATAATGAGAAAACAACCCAGTCAAAAAATGGGCAAAAAATCTTGACCTTCACTAGAGAGGATATACAGATGGCCAGTAATCTCCTCAGCCTCATTAGCCATTAGACTACTTAAAGCCATAATTAGGTATCACCACACACCTATAATAAAAGCTAAAATAAATACCAACAACTTCAAGTTTTGGTGAGGGTTCAGAGTAACTGGATCTCTCATACATTGCTGATGATAATGCAAAATAAAGCATCTGCCCTGCAACAAAGTTTGTCAGTTTTTAATAAAGCTATATTTACTATATGATCCAGCAGTCACCTTCCTAGATGTGTATCTTAGAACAATTGAAACTCAAGTTAACACAAAAACCTATTCACAAATGGTCGGGGAAGTTTGTTTATTTATTTTTTATTTATTATGTTATGTTATCTATTTATTTATTATGTTAATTAATTAAAGTCTATTTATATTTATTATTTAATCAATTAATTTAAGTTTATTATTTATTATGTTACTTTAATTATTTATTATGTTACATTAGTCACCATACAGTACATTATTAGTTTTTGAAGTAGTGTTCCACGATTCATTGTTTGCATATAACACTCAGTGCTCCATGCAATATGTGCAGAGAAGCTTTATTTATAATACCCACCAAACTTGAAACACTCCCCCTATGCTTCATGGGTGAGCAGGTAGACTAACTATGATACATCTACAACTCAGCAATTGGAGGGAATTAACTATTAATAGACACAACAACTTGGCTATATCTCAGGGATATTATGCAGAATAAAATAAGTCTTAAAAGGTTGTATAGTCTGTGATTCCATATGTATGAAAATTTTGAAATAACAAAATTGTAATGATGCAAATCTATTCTTGAGATAAAATTTTATAGAAACACACAACACAAGGTGCGTGTAAAATCTAAAGAAACCTGAGTAAGGTGTGTGGTTAAACGTGACATTACCAATGTCAGTTTCCTGGTGTTGTTAATGTACATGGTTATGTAAGATGATTTCGTCAGGGGAGGCTAGGTGAAGAGAGTATTGGAATTTTTTACTATTTTTGTAACTTCCCATTAGTCTAAATTTATTTCAAGGTAATTTTTTAAAAGTAAAGATATTTGAGGATGTTATGAGGGTACAGAGATGGAAATAAAAGATCTCTATTTATTTGGGGGATCAAGGAATAGTAAAAATGTTGGGAAAAAACACAAGAGGCTGTAACAGCTAGCTGAATGTTCAGAATGAGAAGAGGTCTGCCCAGCAGGATAAATTTGCTCCCCACACAGGTGTCTCTATGGTCAGCATGTGGTCCAGGGTCTCTTCTTTCCTCTTGGGAACACAACAAAGCCTCCTAACTGATGATCCTGCTTCCTCCTTTGTTCACCCCAATGACCTGAACGTTTCTTTTGAAATGGAAATCAGGTAAAAAGCTCACCTTCCACTTGGAGTAATAGCCCCTTCCTTGCAATGGCTTCTGCAGTGGTCCCGCACCACCCTACCTCTCTGACCTCTGGTCTGGCTACTCCCCCTGCACACCTCTGATCCAGCCTCATTGGCCTCTTTGCTGCTCCTTTACCACATGAGGCAACATCCAGTTCCAAGTTCTCATTAGCTATTCCCTCTGCCTAGCATCTTCTTCTCCCTTGTCTGCATAGCTCACTCCCTCCTCTCCTCCAAGTATCTGTTCAGGTCTCTGCTCTTACTGGGGCCACCCAAAAGACTTTAAAATTATAGTGAATTCCAGCTATCCTCTCCTATCTCTCTTCCCCAGTTTATTTTTTTCCCCTAGTCCTTGTTACCTTCTACATTAGCACATTTTATATCATCTATCTATCTATCCATCTATATCTTTTTTTCTTCCACTACATTATAAGCTCCATGAGGACAGAAATGTATGTCTACCATTTTGTTTTCTTCACTGCTTTATCCCTAACACTTGGAATCCTTTTTTTCTTTCAACAAACTTATCTGAGACCCTGTATTCATTTCCTATTGCTGCTGTAACAAATGACAGCAAATAAATTACACAGATTTATCTTACTGGTTCTGGAAGGGAAGATAATCCAACATTGGTCTTACAGAGCTAAAATCTAGATCTAGAAGCCAATAGGCTGCATTCCTTTTGGAGGCTCTGGGGACGGAGTCCATTTCTTTGCCTTTCTCAGCACCTTGAGTCTGCCTGTATTCCATGTTACATGTCCCCCTCCTCCATCTCCAAAGTGCATCACTCCTTCTTTGGCTGTCATTGTCTTATCTCCTATCTCTTTGTGACCCTCGTTTAGAATCCTTGTGATCCCATTACATTGTGATTACATTGGGCACATCTCCATGATGCAGGGGAATGTTTACATTTCAAGATCTTTAACTTAATCATATCTAGATTTTTTTTTTTCCTGTATGGCATAACATATGCACAGATTCTGGGGATTAGAACATAGACATCTTTGGTGGAGGCATTATTTTACCAGAAGGCCTATTATTTGTTAGGGCCTATTGTATGTCTGGTATAGGCCAGTCAACAGTAAATAAATCAAAAATAAAGAAGATAATTTTAGCTATTAATAAAGGCAATACAGAAAATGAAGTAGGGTAATCTAATAAGCTATTAATAAAGGCAATACAGAAAATGAAGTAGGGTGATCTAATAATCTAATGTGTAGAGAACAACTGCAGGGATAGGAATGGAAACCTCTGAGGATGAAAATTTGAGAGAGAAAAAAATGATGAAAAAGAACCAACCACCATGATCTGAGAGAAGATCACCTCAGGGAGGGAAGAGCAAATGCAAAGCAGGGAGCTTGTGTCTTGTGGCACGGGTGCATACCAGCATGGGAGGACTGAGACTGGGAAAGTACACGGAATCAAATTATCCAGCTCTTCTGGGCCTCACGAGGGGCTCTGATTGTATTTGGAGGTTGATGGTAAGCCCTTAGAGGGCTTTTGAAAGGGGAGTGATCTATACTGATTTATATTCTTAAAAGATGACCATAGCTATGGAAAATGGATTACGGGAGGCAAGAATGGATGTAGAAGACCTGTTATAAAGCTACCACTGATGGTAGTCCAGGTAGAAGGTCACAGTTTCGTAGATAAGGGTGTAAGCCATGGAAGTACACACACACACACACACACACACACACACACACACACCTGGATGTATTTAGCATGTATTTCATAGGTAACACCTATATCTATACCTATGATAGAATTATTTGCCTTTGGGAACAAAAGATTATTCTAAGAATTTTGGCCTGAGAAGTGGTGTCTATAACAATGCTATTTACTACGGGAATTTAAAGAGTGGATTGTGGGGGGGATGCTGAGGGTTCTGTTATAAACCACCCAAGGGGCCATGTGGGGAGGACTTTAGCTACATCCATCTGAGGCCCAAAGGAGCAGCCAGGGCTGGAGCATTTGGGAGTATAATGTAGCTTAGATGGCACTTAAAGGCATGGGAGTGGATAAGATCATTTAGAGAGAGAACAGGGGTAAAGTGATTATGGCAAGCTCCAGATAGCAGTAATAATAATAGTAAATTCTTAAATAACACTGGGTTTGACAAGCCCTGTACTTTGATCTTTACATATATTAGTATATTTAATCCTTGCAACAACTCAGTGAGGCCATTTCTATTAACATACTCTATTTTGTAGTTGAGAATACTGAGGTAAAGAGTTCTGAAGGTCATACAGCTAACTAATAGGACAAACTGGGATTCAGACTCAGGAAGTCTAATATGACAGTCTGTGGTCTCAAACATTGAGTGTATACAATGTTTCCATCTTAAGTAGAGTCTGGATGTGAAGCAGGAGAGTGAGTTTCTTCTTGTCTTGCAGAGTTGAAGAAGGACTCTCAAGGACAAAGGAGAGTGAGCAAAGCGATGGAGTTTATTAAGCAAGGACACAGATAAAGCTCTCAGGAGTGAGAGGGGTCCTGACCTGATTGCCAATGAGGGCTTTTCATCTCTGGCCTTTCATTAGGTCTTTACCAGGAAACTGGCTGGTGGTTGTTAGGTCATTGGTCTGGAAGTAGACATGATGCGCAGACACTGTATGAGAGTTTTTGTTTCTGGGACATCGATGATCTATAGATAGGCATTGATAGTTCTGGGTAATCTTTACAGTGAAATTTTCTTCTGAGGCCTGGCCAGTTTTTACGACTACTTTTATTTTCTGTGTTCACAATGTAATTATTAGAAAAAACATTTTAACCCTAGTAATTAGGATAGGATGGTCTAAATTTTCCTGATCTCTGTATTTGTTCTGTCTCAGTGTCTTTATATCTGAAATACCCTCAGAACCTAGGCAGGGACCTCCTATAGGTATAGGCCTATAGGCCTGCCTATACCTGAGCCCTATCCCTATTCAGATGAATGTAAGATTATGGACTAAGTTGTTATAGTCTACACTTGCTCAGTGATCTATTCTCTGAAGCAACTACTCTGATGCAGATTGGACCTGGAGTTGGCAGTCAGCAAAATTCAGTGGTGAGAGAGTCCACTTCCACAAAAATATGTTCTTTCCTTTCTTTTTTTTTTTTTTTTTTTTTTAAGATTTTATTTATTTTAAGGAGAGAGAGTGTGAGCAGGGAGAGAGGCAGAGGGAGTGGGTGAGAATCTTAGGCAAACTCCCAGCTGAGCACAGAGCCCCGTGACTGGGACGGGAGAGAGGGGATTGATCTAATGACCCTGAGATCATGACCTGAGCTGAAACCAAGACTTAGCTGGCGGAGCCAGCCAGGCATCCCTGTTCTTTCCTTTCAATGTGCTCTAACTTTACATTTTTAAAGAACTTTTTCATCACTAGAACCAAAGTTCTTTATGCTGTGATGCGGTGGGATTTGATAAAATACATTATACATGTTTTTTATAAATAGACTTCCCAACAACTCCTAGGAAATTCTGTGGTTCCCTGAACCATTGCTTGATAATCTGTTCAGTTACATGACAAACAGCCCTCTTTGAAACGATAAAGTATTTGGAATCAATTCCTAAGATGAATCACATTTTAATAATTACATAAGATTACTCATAAATTCAAGGGAGTTAGATTTGAAAAACTAAATAAAAATCAAATAAACCCAACTTATATTCTGCTTACAGCATGTTCTTATATACACCCACAACATGTTTCTTTTGTGAACACTCGACCTGAAGATACACTGAAGGGAAATTTCCATTTCTGTGACTTTGTCAGTGACACTTTGTTGGGTAGTGATACGCAACGTTCTTATTTCACTGTGTGGGACACAGCAGGGTTTGCTGGTTAACTGACTAATGTATGTCTGTTCAAGACAATCTAGAGACCAGTGTCTAAAGAGTGAGTCAAAGGGCAGATGTCCCAAGAGAACCACTGACAAGTCGGAGTCTCCAGGGTCTCAGGATAAGGGCAGTTTTGATGATAAAGCTGCCTATGATTCAATATGTACTTCGTGGGTAGTGATTCACCAAAGTCATTCACTGATAGTTGATTGAACACCTACTATGTGCAAAGTGCTAGGGTGGTAATAATGAGAGAGGCAAATGAGGATTATTTGCATGAACCTCGTGGACTAGTAGGAAAAACAGACAAATGACTAGTAAAAGTTAAATGTAAGGAGAGAAGACAGTTCTGTGGGGGAGGAGGTGGATGAAGAAATTTTGCTAGCTGGCTCTCACTGCTTTGAGGATCTGGCTTTGATATGTTTATAGGATCTTGGCAAAATACTTGAAAATTATTTTCGGTGTTAGTGTTGATCAGAGGATTAGATTGATTTGAATTCAGTTCTCTGGAATCCTTAAGAATCACAAGCCCACAATCATAAAAATCTTACCTGTAGCCCATATACTAAGCTACAGGTAAGGGTTTTAAGATGGGAGATAATACTGGTATTTTTGTTTGTTTTCTCTAAGGTTTCCTACTCCTTTGATCTATGGACATCTAAAGAGATGCTAATTTTAAACCCTTCAAAAATTGCTTTCTATCTCTTCTCCTGAATTCCACTAAAAATAAACGGGGCAGGTGTTCTACTTAAGAGGAGGCTATTTTTTGGGTTTAGAGGAAGACACCCAACTGTGGGTACTGGGGAATTTGTTAATTACTTAGTTCATTTTTTCATTTGCATTCACTAAGGGCTGGAATGCATTAAACATTATGCTAGGAGCTTTAGGTTCCAGACCATTGTATGAAGAAAAATGGTCCCCAAAGATTTCCACATCCTAATTCCAGAAACTGATAACTATGTTAGGTTTCATGGAAAAAGGGAATATAAACTGCAGGTGGAATTAAGGTTGCCAAACAGGGGCTCCTGGTGGCTCAGTCCATTTATTGTCTGCCTTTGGCTCAGGTTATGATCCTGGGGTTCTGGGATGGAGCCCCACATGGGGCTCAGGCTCCATGCTTAGTGGGGAGTCTGCTTCTCTCTCTCTCTCTCCTTCTACCCTTCCTCTCCCCACCCCATCTCCTGTTTGTGCTCTCTCTCTTGCTCTCACTTTTTCCCTCTCTCTTTCTCTCAAATAAATAAATAAAATCTTAAAAAAAAATTTTTTTTTAAGTTGGCCAATCCGCTGATGTGAAGTGGGGAGAGGGTCTTGGATTATCCAGGTGAGCTTAATGTAATTACAGGGTGCTTATTAGTGGAAGAGGGTGGCAAAAGAAGGAGAATGAGAGAGATGGCAGCATGCGTAGATTTCATTCTAACATTGTTGCCTTCAAAGATGGAAGAATGAGGCCATGAGCAGAAGAGTGTAAGTGGTATTTAGAACTGAATAAGATAAGGAAATGGATTCTCACCTGGAACCTCTGGAAAGCAACATCATCCTGTTGACCCTAGTTTCAGCCCAGTGAAACTGATTTGTGTTTTTGACCTCCAGAACTGTAAGATAATACAATTGTGTTAAGTCATTAAGTGTGTGTTAGTTACAATAGCAATCTATTGCTCAGACCACAGATGGTTCCTGTCCTCAAAAAACAGACTGGTGAAGATGTCAAGAGTTCAAAGAAGTACTCTTACAACTAGCAAAATTGAGTGTTGCCCAGGGCTGACACTGAAATAAGGCTAGTAGAAAGGATAAAATACCCTCTTTACTGGGCACTAATAGAGAATTGAGGCCATAGCTATTTTTACTGGCCATATCATCATTTTGGCCAACAACAGATAGGATAATGCTTTGTGGGCATTTCCAGGGAGAGCTGAGGAATTTGCCAGAGATATTAGCAGGTGGACTCACGGAGTGTTGAAGAGGTGGAGGTAGGGATGGTGACTACGTTTAAAAGAATCTAAGATGATTACATTTTAAATACCACCTGTGCAATGACTTCCAAGACTTACATCTTATATTTCTCTCAGATCTAACTATATACCCTAGACCTCCCCTTGAGTATCTTGATTGGCCAACCCCAGACTTTTTTTCTTCTCCCTCAGTTTGTTCTATGAAATATTTGTCCTTTCAGTACATGGCACCTCTACTTCTCTAGGACAAAAATCTTGGAAACGCCTTTGACTTCGTTTTAGCTCTCACCCTGTATCTTTTTCATCTGGAACCCAGTTAGCTTTACTTTTCAGTGTATTTACACTATAAACACTCCTCAGAACTAACTCTGCTGCATTCCTAGTCTTAGCCACTTTCACTATTAAAAAATAGTAGCCTCAGATAGATCTGTGTCTTCCATCCTTTTCCACATGTAGTCTTTTCTTAACCCTAGAATTCAGAATAGTCTTTGAGAAATGCAAATCATTATTTTCCGACAATGTCCAATCTCACTCAGAGCAAAAACCAAAATCAAATTAGTCCTAGGGAATCTACCCAAGAGTTTTAAAGTTGTGTTCACATGACAACTGCACACAGGTGTTTGCAGCAGCATTATTCATATGAGCCAAAAAGTTGAAATGACACAAATGTTTATTAACTTAAAAGTGGTTAAGTAAGATGTCATATATCCACACAATAGAGTGCCCTTTAGCAATATGAAGAAACAAAGGATTAGAACCTGTTAAGAAATGCATGAATCTGATAAACAGTAAGCAAAGTGAAAGAGGCTAGTCTGAAAAGATCACGTGTTTTTATTCTATTTATATGCCATACCTCAAATAGGCAAATCTATAGAAATGAAAGTACATTATCGGTTGCCAGGGAAGAGGATAAGAGAAGAGGGGAACAACTACTAAAGAATATGGGCTTTCTTGTAGGGTGATGAAAATATTCTGGCAGTAAATGGTAAATGGTTGCCTGGCTTTGTGCATACACTAAAAACTCCTGACCTATACTTGGAGGACGGTGTTGTATCTGAACACCACTGGGATTCTATCAAGAAGGGAGATGTTGAAAAGATGAACAAAAATGTCTACTTCATCCCTCTAGGCCTTTGAGTGGCTAACTTTGTCTCAGTCTTCTCTACCTGGAGTTAGTTCTGACACAAGCTTCAGCCAACATCTCAGCATGAACCAGTGGCTGTGGTCAGGTACATGCTGTCAGTGCAACTTACCCCTGGGGACACTAACCTTGACCACCTGGGGACACTAACCTTGACCACCTGGGGACACTAACCTTGACCAC
>NC_081568.1:86620560-86639352 GCF_022355385.1 Mustela nigripes
ACTAACCTTGACCACTGTGTGGGTTGGGCTTTTCCAATGCCTCCAGCAGGTCCAGATTAGAATCTTGGGAGGATTGAAAGCACTGAAAACATTTGAAGACCCATCTCCTCTTTATATGAATTTAAAAGAATAAATTACCATATTGA
Organism: Mustela nigripes; assembly: GCF_022355385.1. NCBI lineage: Eukaryota > Metazoa > Chordata > Mammalia > Carnivora > Mustelidae > Mustela > Mustela nigripes. Next base: position 86,620,707 of record NC_081568.1, read on the forward strand.
AAAAAATAAGCCCTGAGGTTTTCCATAATGACTACATTTTGTTAGAATTTTCTTTTCTGAAGCTATAAAATTAGTTCCTGAAACTTCTTCTGGTGCTTCTGCCTTGTTGGTGTCCTAGGTATAAGCTTTATCCGTCTCTCTGTTGTCCCAATAAAGGTTCCTCTGGGACAGAGGAACAGTTCTCACTGTGAATCTCATTTGAGACACATTCTCACTTTCTCTTTCATTCCCTGTTCCTTCTGAAAGGAGGGCCTGGTAGGTCTTTGTTAGTTTTCTTTCTTTTTCCTCACTCAGTTACATATAAATGTAAGGATACCTTGCATTTAAGTGAAATAAGTGTTTTTATTTCTATAAGCATGTATTCCTATTGTATTTAAGTGGAATATCTATGCTAGAAGTAAGAAAAGTAGCTATAAAGGCCAATAAAGTTTTGCCCTTAGAGACCTTAGAGTCTGTGGGAAGTACTCCCTCAACCTAACCCAAATGCATGAATCATTGCGTCCTGGTCACATAGCAGATGACTTGTGTTTTTGGATTAGGAGCTAGCTGGGAAACCCCCAAATGACATCCCCACCTTCTAAATATGACCTTGTTGAAATAGAGGCTGGGTAATTTTTAATGCTTATTAGAATCAGCCGTATGTTGGAATAACTACAGTGAGTAGGAACTAGAGTAGGTGACAGGAAACTCAGAGAGTAAGTGTAATTAAGTAGTGAAAGTCATGCAGCTGGTAAGGGTTCATCCTGTTGGCTGGGCTTGGAAAGTCTTGAATTCACTAGTTGGCTTAGGTTTTTCTCACTTCAGGTTAACATAAAATCCTGATACTTTTTGGACTGCTAGGTCCAAAGATAAAAGAATTCTTTCTCTGCCCTAAAGGACTCTTTCATCTTGATAAGGATTTACTCTTAAGGAGATGTTGAGAAAATTTAGAAGGGAGTTCATTGCTTTTGTTCCAGTATTATTCTTAAGCAAGTCAACATCACACAGCAAGATTAGCTGTTTATTGAGAATTTTGTATTACTTTAATTTTAGCATTTGTTTAATAAGCCCCACAGAAGAATGTGTTAGAGGCGTTAATGATGCTCCATTACTAATTACTTACTGCAATAGGAGAAGGATATATAAAGTGCTAATCAAAAGGATCCATGTATTGGGTAGATAACAACACATTCGGGGCCACTGAAACGTAGATCTTCTCCACTATTGTCCTCTTTTAGCCCACTCATATCATTATCCTTATCAGAAATTGAGATCTCTATTAAATGGCACTTACAACCAAACAGGAAAACTACTTAATCTCTTTGATACTGATTATATTATAGGCAGAGAATTTTTTGAAAATATCCAATATTTGGTAGGGAATAGGGATGAAGCACATAATAACAGATTTGAAATTAAAAGTTTAAAATGTGGTAGTATATTAGTGAGTTATAGATCACTAAAAAAAGTCACTGACTTTTGGGGCACCTGGGTGGCTCAGTGGGTTAAGCCTCTGCCTTCGGCTCAGATCATGATCTCAGGGTCCTGGGATAGAGGCCCACATGGGGCTCTCTGCTCAGCAGGGAGCCTGCTTCCCCATTCTCTCTCTCTGCCTGCCTCTCTGCCTAGTTGTGATCTCTCTCTGTCAAATAAATAAATAAAATCTTAAAAAAAAAAGAATGTATAGATATAGATATGTATATATAATATACATATTATACATGTATTATATATATATATATATATATATATAATTTTTTTTTAACAGTTTGCAGCAGATAGAGCTAGTGGTCTCTAAAACACCCAAAGAGTTATTCCTTGCCTGCTTTATTGTAAATAGAACCTCAATTTTTTTTTTTTTTTGAATAGTAGTTATATAGGTTCGTTTCATGATTTGAGGTACGGTTAAGCTAGTCAAAAGTCACATTCTCCTACTAGGAAGCTTCTGAAAAAGATCAGCTTTCCAGATAAAATGACAGTTAGACCACTGCTATCCTGTCCTTCCTTTTTTTATCTCCTTTGAATGTAGACATAATGCCTGGTGCTTTAGCCATCTTGTGACCATGAGAGCACAAGCCACAGGAAACAGAAGGAGAAAACAAGCCTCTTTTATATTCTCCTCATTGAATCTGCCATGGATTTCCTGTCTTTAGACTTCTTATTATAATATTCAGTTTTAAGGTACATAGTTATTTTTGTACTTTACCGTCTCTGGAATTAGTGCCAGAGGCTTAAAGACTGTAGTCTTTAAGCAGAGCACACTTCCCATTTCTAAGAACTAAGGGAGGAGATGGGGGACAGGGTAGGTTTTAGCAACAAGGGAAAATCTATTTTCAAGATTTTATTTATTTATTTGCAAGAGAGAGTGTGCACATGAGTAGGGGGAGAGGCAGAGAAGCAGACTCCCCACTGACCAGGGAGCCGGAGGCAGAGCTCAATCCCAGGGTCCTGGGATTATGACCTGAGCCAAAGGCAGACTGGCTGAGCCACGCAGGTGCCCCTCTACTTACTTTAAAAGTTAGCTTCAGAGCTCAGCACAGTGGCATTTAGTTCTTGCAAAGACAATTTTAAGAATAAATCACTTTTGCTCTTGATGGCACAGAGACCAATATAGAATGGAAAACTCACTGGCAATTTTTAGTTGAAAATTGTTGAGAAGAGCTAACTCTGAATTTGAAAGTTTAGAGATTTCTTAACCAGTTTATTTGACATTTTAAGGAATAGACAGAGGTGGTATGATATAGTTCAAAACTTAAGACATCTATATCTAGTAAAATTCTAAGTATTAAACATGTTTCAAAATTACTTGACAGCATTTTTCTTTAGGAAAATAAAATAATTATGGGTTCTTAGTGCTGCAGTTCTGATGAAATATAATATATGAGAAGGAGAATCCTTCCTTGGTTGAGCTACTTCTAGTTGGGTATTTTGTTGGAGGTGAAGTTATTCCCACTGTATATAAGGTAATTCCGATTCTTGCTCCAGAAGCTATACAAGAAAATATGTTGTATGTCCTAATATATAATTTTCAGGACCCTTTAACATGGCCTTCTAGTGCTCTGGGTGTGAAGGCCTTCTTTTAGATACCAAGATTGGCTTAAATATTAAATAATATTTCCTATAAAAATCTTGTAAATGCCCTCGTTCATGCAGGTTGAAAAAAATCCCTTTTAAACCATACTAGAAGTATGTTCTACATTTTTTACCATGGAAAAACCCACAATAGTTTGAGTCATAATACCTCTGCCAAAATATATATCAATTCATATCTGGATCTAAGACATTACGATTCAAGGGAGCTAGGCACCCATGCCCACACACTCCCACCCCCACAAGCATACCCATATTATAATGTTTTCAGATAGCTCCTTCTTCAGCTCATATTCTAGGAACTATTTACTTTACAGATTTCAGAGTACTGGGTTTCAGCTCCCAACTGGATTTTATAATTTAGAAAGGGAATCAACTCTATCAGAATGAATGCTAAGTATTGCTACCAGACATGCTTATCAGTGTGCTAAATAATGTGCTTCTATGAGCATCTACTAAGGAACTCTTCATATTGTAAAGCATTCCTTGCTCATGGAGCTTTGCAGTTTTTGTTTTTTAAATATATTTTAGGATTAATATTATTCTTCATTATTTATTGTTAATTTTATGCTTAGTATTCTTTTTATGATCAACTTCTCTTTCTCTTAAACGTTTCAATCTGATAGTGTCTGTGTAATATTATATTCAGGGCAGAGAAGGAACATACATTAAATCTCCAAAAGAGGGGGGGGGTTCCTGGGTGGCTCAGTCGGTTAAGCCTCTGCCTTCAGCTCCGGTCATGATCTCAGGGTTCTGGGATCAAGCCCCGAGTCAGGCTCTCTGCTCAGCAGGAAGCCTGCTTCCCCCACTCTCTCTGCCTGCCTCTCTGCCTACTTGTGATCTCTCTCTCACTCTGTCAAATAAATAAAATCTTTTTAAAAAAATCTCCAAAAGGGGTTGATTATTGTGTAGCCTTCTGTCACAAACTGACTTGTTCCATCTTCAAAAAAAATCCCATCAGTTAGGTAGGCCCTAAGTTATACTCAGTGTTATATCTGAGGAACTCCAGACTTAGAGGGACTTACTTAGGTGTTCAAATTGCTAAGACATTTTGATCCACATTAATCAAACTCCAAATCCTAGGCAATTTCCAAATCATCATGTTCTCTCCAGAGAGTGAAAGATGATTGGCAGCTAATAGCTGAATGTCTTAGAGATGTCATTGAACTAGCAGTGTCCTTCCCTTCGAAGTGGTAATAGTCACCTGAGAAGTAACATGCCACATGGTATCGTGAAACAGCCTGGCTAAGAGAAAAACTAATGATGGAACCAAAAAAATTCCTCTTAGATACAGGTCTGGCCTTTCAGCACTGTGTGTGGTTAACTTTGAGGTCAAGATCTTATGGGCTCCCTTTTCTAGTGTTGACTTACTTCTTGATTTTGTGCAGTTGGCTCAACCTCATTCAGCTTCGGCTTCTTCATCAGCAAAAGGCAGTGATGACTGAAGCAGTTAGCTACCTTAGTACTATTTAGAAAGCATTCAGCTGGTACCTAGCATTTAGCTGGCCTCTGGCAAAATTCTGGAGGAGCCAACAGCTGTCCAGGAATAGACTACTCAAAGTCAGGTCTTAAGCATCTGTCCACCCTGAGACCAGGAGTGCTTTGGCAGAGGGGTTTCCCGTGAGCAAAGCACAAACAAAGGCTGAAATGTTCAACTAGGAGTCGCCTGGGAACACCATGAATGAAAAGAAATGACCCTCCATTTAATTGCTAACAACTGCTAAACATACACAGAATCAGCTTTGATTTTCAAAGGTGATAGATACCACCACGAAAATTATCTAGGTACCTCAATAGTTATATGGTATTTTCTCCAAGGAAGTAGTGCTTTGCAGTTACCTTGGTGAACAGCGGTGGTCTCTGTTTATAGGGCTCTTCATGATTTGAGTGTCTACACTGTGCCTCATGGGCTGTAAAAGAAGCCAACTCACCTTGCCTGCTTCTTGTAAAGCATTACAAAAAAAAAAAATACAGGGCCGCTTAGTGGGTTAAGCCTTTGCCTTTGGCTCAGGTCATGATCCCAGGGTCCTGGGATCGAGCCCTGCATTGGGCTCTCTGCTCGGCAGGGAGCCTGCTTCCACCTCTCTCTCTCTCTCTCTGCCTGCCTCTCTGCCTACTTGTGATCTCTCTATCAAATAAATGAATAAAATCTTTAAAAAAAATACAAAATTCATTCAATGAAACTGCCTCAGCTTGGATATTGCTGTGCTCTCTGATGACATAGTCTCAATTTTCTATTCTCTGGGACGCTAGCAATAGGGAACTTGACTGAACACCCCTCACTCCACCCCACCAAGTTCCATATTCTTAGACATAGAAAAACAGTATTTTATGTGTAAGCTAGATCTTTGTTTTATCTTGTTCTACTTTTATTTTTACCTAAGTTGTCCTAGGAAGACCTGTTCAGCCTTCACAGCCTGCTGAGAATATTTGCTAAGTATTAAATTTTGCTTCTTATATTTATCCAGACAATTATCTCAAACTTTTAAGTGTTTCTTCTCAATTTTACTGCCTGTATTACTTCTCAGCTGAATTGTGATGAATTGTGATGAGGCATCTGCTTGCCGAGAAGGCTGGATTTGCTTTATGGTATGGTGTGTGAGATTTGAGGGTGTCAAGGGTCCTTCCTTGCTGCAGACTGCTGTTCGGCCCTAGACATCCATCAATAAGTGGCCAATACAGAGATAATAGTTGAATTTGAGAAACTCCTCCTAACACTATACTAACCATCCTTCCTAGGGTAGGAACTAGGAAAAGGTGAACAGTACATAGTCCTCAAGAAAATGTCTGCAATTTCCTGCTAGCTGGGCACCCTGCTGCAGTATTGCTATGAACTGCTCCATTATGGCTAAAAGATGGAGGAGAAGGTTGAAAGGCTTTACTAATTAGTGCTTGTTCTATGGCGGTTGGATGACTGGCCTTGAAATTGGAACAGGGCAGGTCAGACGTGAAAACTCAGGGGAAAGCTTCCAAGCATCAGAAGTCCTTAGCTGTGATCATACTACACTATCACATTCCTACAGCTGGGCAACCCTCATGGTATGTGGCTTTTGGTCTCCCTGTACTTCCCCAAGCATTAAGGAAGCTCCAGCTCACTGGTCAACCAATCTGGGACTTTTCCTAACTGACTCTCTGTAATGAGAGTGCTACAGGTCAAACTAACAAGATTCAATTTGTCAAGTTCTTAAGCTTGATAAGAAGCCCCTGATTCCTCATGAAGGAGGCTTGTCACTTCTTTACAATTAGCCTTGAAGATCTGGGTGGTTCCCAGAAGCCTCTTCTTCTTACTGGGAAGATGAGTCACTGAAAACTGTCAACAACCATGGTATGAGGACATTGCTAACAGAGATCTTTGAAATTCCCACAAAATCCCTGCATTACTGTTTTGTTATTAGCTTTAGCCTCTTGACAAATCTTCCCTAGAAATGTTACCAGCTTTCACTGACAAGAGTTTCAAAGGAGCTGGGACCTTTCTGAGAAGTGTTAATGTGAGGGATGGGACCAGAACTGGGCAGTAGAAAGACCTAGAAGCAAAAATCGATGGAACACCCATTGTTGTATAATAAATGGATTGTATAGCTTTGTGTTCCAACCTGCTATCCATTATCCTTTATACTGTGCTCTACCATGGTTTTATCATTTATTTATAAACCTCAACAGGATAAGAATATCTTTTTTTCAGAACTTACACATGATATCAGGGTGGAAACTGACCTGCTGAGAAATTAATGGGGTTTTCCAAGAAGTCATATGATAAGCGGTTTCTTAGAGAAGAATAAATTTTCCAGTTGTAAAAATGCCTTCCTGGTGTTCAGTTTCTGTCCTCATCCTTCTGATCCTGAGTTTTCAGGCCTTCTTCCTTATTTTTTAATGGGTTTGTGCTTCTGTCCTGGAGAGTCTGACTTTCTTCCCCCTATAGATGTCAGTAAGGACACCTGCACTTGAGCAACTGGTGAGGAAAGCCTGGGGGTTAGAGGTGGGAGCCTCGCATGGTGCCCTGAGGGTCTTTAAAGAGATCTTCCTGCTGTGGAAACCAGGGAAGTAACTGGGAGAAGGCATGCTAAGGATGAATTATTTCCTGGTATTTCCATTGACATCATTAGTGACCCTCTCTAGCTCCTGCAGCAGCAAGAAGGGAATGCTTACAGACTGTGTATAAGGACCCAAGTCCTGGCCTTGCCGTTAGCTCCAGCTGTGCCCCTGAAGTGTTTGGCCTCAGGCTGTCATTGTACTTCCTCTGTCTCTTGATTTGTAAAGTGAATAAAGAAACTGAACTCTGAGTGCAGCAAGCTTTTTTGGTTGTAACTTTGGATGATATTAGAAGCCTTGTGATAGAGTGGAAATTACACACACACATAAGCAAACTTCCAGTGACATATGTGGTTTCGTCAGGCGGAGCTGTGTGGGTTTCAGTTTCTTCACAGAGAGATGCAGAGAGTAACATTTACCTTTCAGGGCTGTTGTGAAAACCAGACAGCACATAGAAGGCCTTGACAAAGTGCCTGGAACCTAGAAGGTTCCAAACACTCCATCTGATGGTGCTGTGACCTAGTCCTAAGTGATTAGGCAGATTTCTGTCACTTCACATGATTCTAGGCTCCTCCTGGCTCGTGTGCAATGAGAAAGGCAGCTCTGTCCTGGCACCTCGTGTCAACCCTAAGAGAGCCCCATTGTCCATTTTTTTTTTTTTTTTTTTTTTTTTTTTTTTTTTTTTTTTTTTTGCCTCAACCCAACTTCTATGGGCCTGAGAACTTCCCAGACCCCTCACCTGGCTGAGAAGCTCTGCTGGTGGGGGAGTGTGGGGAACCATGGCTGGTGAGTTCATTCAACTCTGGGAAGGGTCAAGTCCTGTGGGCTAAGAGGTAGTCAAGGACAGCTTCTCTAAATGCTCTTTTGAACTGAGCAGGACATAGAGGTATAGAGAGCAGACAAAGGAGAGCTGAAGACACCCATTTAGGCTAATCTCCAAGTTTAAGCGGAATTGGGAGTTCTTAGGAAAATGAACACCAACTGGGAGAGAAAACAAATCCATCTTAGGTTTTCATGGACAACAAACCCCTCATTTACAGGAAAATGGATCGTTTGACACCCTAGAGACATTATCTGGAAGAAGATAATTTCTTAATCTCTTGTGCTGTAAGAGCTAAAACCTATTTTGCAGTTCTAAAACTGTAATGTATTCACCTTTCCTGAACAATGGGTTTTCAATCTCAGTATTGAACCTGGACCAAAATTATGTCCTCTAGAGGTCACCAATGCACCAGATTTGAAGGCCATGGAGGCTTCCAAAATGCCTAGGAAAAGCTAAGTGTGCCGCTTATGTGTGAGTGAAAGAAAATAAGGCAAATAAATTATCAGAACAGCTGTTCTCCAGCTAGGCTCTTAAGAAATAGGAAATCTTGTCTTGAATAGCACATTTTATATTGATTTTTCTTGGTTTACTTTGGCTCTCTTATGCACTGATCTAACTGGAGGAAACTCTTAGAATGGTTAAATGCTTCCTCACGGATAGCTTAATTGTAGAAGCCGGAGAAGAAACTTTTCTGTTTTTCTGTATGGGAAAAAGCCAGTTTTAGAAATGAGCTTTTAGAGCTTCCATTAAATGAATGCTACATTCTGTGGTGCTCTGGCCAAGGAGTCTCCTCAGCTCAATGTCCTTAAAGGGCATGGGCACGCAGAGGTGAGCAGTATGGGAAGCAGCCCTTTAATTAACTGTTACATAATTTCTGCGTTGTTTTACGTGGGAGGACACTATGCCAAGTACTTGGATCTCTGCAGAGGAAATCAGGGACCAGCCGCGAAGGGATCCCATTTGTAGTTAAAACGTATCTTTCCTTTGGAAGAGCTACCATCCAAGGGATTGGCAAGCTGGAAGCCCCAGTGGGACTTTCCTTAAGTCGTTTGCCTTTTTAGTTATTCCGAAGCTCTCAGCTTGTGTGAAGCTAACTGTCTTCCTCAGAGAGAACTTGCTTTGAGAACAATGCTGTGGAATTCAGCCAGTGGGGGTTGAACAACAGGCTGCTGAGAGCCCGGGACATGTTGAGGCATAGCCCACGGCCTCTGGCCTGCGTTGCTCAAGCCCTGTGACCTGAGAGTCACCACCAGGGGATCACAGCATTGTTCCTGCTGCTCCCGTTCCTCTCTAAGGAGAGGAATTCCTACATCAAGACTTTCCCAGGGTTCAGACACTCGCCAGCGCTGACCCATCAGGAAATAGCCTCTCCCCTCTCCCTTCCCACATTCCTTCCGGAGCATTCCCCAGCCCAAGGTGTGGCCAGTCCTCAGAAGATCTGCTGGTGTTGATTGACAAGTAAACAAAAGCTTCCTCTAGATAAGAAATCTCACAGTACTATAGGAAACCTATTTGTTCTGGGTGGAGCTTTCTTTCTTTCTCTCCTTTCCCGCCTGCAACCCCTGCCACCACCACCCCCACCCCCAAAGTCTACATTGCTGACTATGTAGTTTCTTATCCTTTTTTAGGGGGTATGTGGAACAGCCAATCTTCATAAGTTTTGTTTGGGTAACTTCTTTATATTACTAATTCACAAGGAAGTAAAATAGTGTCCTAGAGGGTTTACGGTGTTCTTTCTCAGGATTATTAGATCTATTCCTTAGCACTAAAAAAGAACAAAAGCAAATTTTTATTTCTGAAATGCATTCCTTAGCTCTCTTAAAAGCTGACCCTTTTTTTTTTTTTTAAAGATTTTTATTTATTTGTTAGAGAGAGAGATACAGAGCGCAAGCACAGGCAGACAGAGTGGCAGGCTAGAGGCAGAGGGAGAAGCAGGCTCCCTGCCAAGCAAGGAGCCCAATGTGGGACTCGATCCCAGGACGCTGGGATCATGACCTGAGCCGAAGGCAGCCGCTTAACCAACTGAGCCACCCAGGCATCCCAAAAGCTGACCCTTTAAAAGCTGCTAGTATTGCCGAGATACGGGAGCTCAGGGAAGGATGCCACTTGTCTCTCATTCTGGAGAATGCTTCAGCTTGGATTGTATCCTAGGGGAAATTTCAGAGTATTGTACAATGTTTTAGCTCAGTGAGGTAAAGACTGGTTTCACCTCCTGTCAATGTGGGGCAGACAGGGAAGTGTCCTGGGACTCTCCTGTTTTATCTTGGTTATCAATTGTGTAATTGTGAGCAAGTCTCTGGTACCTCAGTTTTCTTATTAGTTAAAATGAAGTGTTGGTCATAATCCTCTTTGAGGTTCATTTTGAAGCAAACATCTACTTTGAGAAATCAAATCTGTTCAATCACAGGCTACTTGCACCTTTGCAGGTGTATGAGTCCCCCAGGGCTGATGGAACAACATTACCAAAAACTGGGGAGCTCAAAACAAAAATCTAAAACCCAAAAACAAAAACAAAATACCCCACAAATTCTCACAGTTCTGGAGCTGAATTGGCCCAAATCATGCTGTAAGTAGGCCATGGCCTCTGATGGCTCTAGGAGAGAATTCTTCCTTGTCTCATTTACCTTCTGGAGTTTTCTGGCATTCTTTGGCTTGTAAAATATGCCTCCCTCAAGTCACATCATGATTTTTCTCCATGTGTGTCTTTCTGTGTGTGTATCTGTTTGTCCTAGTCATGGGATGCCTGATAAAAACACCAGTCATGGGGTGCCTGGGTGGCTCAGTGGGTTGATCCTCTGGCTTGGGCTGGGGTGGGTGGTCTCAGGTCCTGGGATTGAGCTCCACGTCAGGCTCTCTGCTTGGCGGAGAGCCTGCTTCCCCTCATCTCTCTCTCTGCCTGCCTCTCCGCCTGCTTGTGATCTTGTCAAATAAATAAATTAAATATTAAAAAAAAAAAACACCAGCCATATTGGATTAAGACCCACTACAATGACCTCAGTTTAACTTGATGACTTCAGAAGGGGAGCAATTTTGCCACCCAAAGATATGCTTCTTTGGGATATTGAGTATGTAAAGCTAGTTATTTTTAAGAATGTACAGACACAAGACAAGTACTGAAAACCAAGTCAAAGTTACCCTTTTGTGGACCTTTACATTTACAAGGGAAATCTCCATTTTTGTCTCCCTCCTGTTTCAGGAAGAGGAGGATGACTCAGTCTTTTGAAACTGTTATCAATTAAGAAGTCAGTGCTAAAATCTGCATAACAACCCTACCTTGTTTACTGTGCTTTTCCTGGTAACTTCCCATAAAGGACTCTCCTTGGCAGCATCTTTTGTCTTTAGCTGAAGGTGGTATGTAAGATGATGCCACAGGCATTTCATAGTTAAGTTTTCTGAGTCTTTCCCATGTATACAGGAGGTCTACATGTTATTCAATTGTTTTTCTCCTATTAATCTGTCTTATGTCAATTTAATGATCAGACCAGCCAAAGACCCCAGAAGAGATGAAGGGAAGACTTCATTGTCCCTACACTTCTGTCAAGACCCCACTTCCCTAGTAAGGTCACATTCTGAGGTACTAGGGGATTCAGACTTCAACATATCTTGGAGGGGGGAGTGTCACAATTCAACCCATTATAAGGAACAACGAGAAAATCTCTGTGTTGCTTGTTTTCTCTGTGACCTCTGCATCTGTTCTCCATGTTGTTCTGTGACCTGAGAGTCACGCCTACATGGATCACACCAGGCCCTTCCTGTTCCTTGTCCTCTGGCTTCTAGTTGGCTTGGCCAATGGCAAGGCATGGGATGCAAGAGCATAGAGGTGGGTATTTTTTCCTCCCAAGGATAGGAGGGTATCATCATATCTGGCTGCATCCTAAAGGGCACTATATTTACACAGGTTTCTTTGTTTCTGGGGACCCTTAAGAGCTTCTTCAAATGTTTGAGCTTAATAATTCTTCAGTAATTGTCCCGACCCCCTTCCCCAAACTGTTGTTCACATTGGTTTCCCTACCCATACTTTAATAGTGTTCTCTTTATTAAACTCTTCTTATATTATTCACTTGGAGTGGGCCATCTGTTTTCTGCAGGGATCCTAACTCTGCTCTTAATGACTGAATTGTTTTCTAGAAATTTAAGTTGTTAGTTTGGTTTGGAAGATGCTAGCTAGGCAAGCTGTCTTGCAGTTTGCTAAAACCTGCCGGTTGATTCCTAGTCCAGGAAACTTCCAAAGGGCCAGGTCCAAGTCCTTTATAAAGCCAAACTAGCAATACAGATAGGCAGACTTGATGGATATTTGGATGACATAGCTTTAGACATCTATAGATTCATGGCCATCGTAGTACAGCCTCCCCAGGTAGTTTCATATCCTTGAGCCAGGTCTGATTTTACCTGGTAAGTAGAGAGGACCAAAGCTGCCTGGATATTTCTGGTCTTGTCTCTGCTTCCTTGAGGGATGTCACTTTGTTCTCTCACCCAGTGATCATCTCTCTCAATAATGCAATGCCTTCCTTTTTAAAAATTGTTCTGCACTTTACAATTTCAAATGCTTTTTAGATCATTTCAGTCTTTGTCAACATAAGTGGTAAGGAGAGACTATCTACAGGTCTCTGATTTCCAAATAGAAAAAAGAAGCGTAAGTATACAACAGACTGATGAAAAACTCTAGAATGACCTATTCTTAGACTACTCTGTGAAGTAAACAGTATCATTTCTTTCACCACTGGAGAAAACTGAGTTTTGTCTGGTTCAGTAAATCTTTTTGCTTACTCAACTACCCATGTTTTCACATTCCATTATTTGCTTCTAAAATGTTATATTTATTTTCACTGTAATGTTCATCAGCCCTTAGAGACGAACATCTGTACCATGTGGTCAGGGACTTGGCCTGTTTCCTCTTCCCCTCTCCAAGCTAGTCCTTAGTACTCAGCATACTGACCTCATAGCTTATTCCTTACTTCACTGACTGCATGGCTCCTTATAAACCCATTTATTTCTCTGTGTCTGATATTTCTAGGGCTTACTTGGAGCCTTCAATATTATCTTCTATGCTTGACGTTACCCCCCACCCCCGACTTCCTCCCTTCACTGTGGTTCAGGCTCTTCTATCTACCCTGGGCACTGCCATGGGTGTTGCTTTCACTTTGCTTGGACCTGCAGTAAAAATCTATCCACACTTCAGTGTGCTAACAATTTCTTTTGAAAGCCTGTTATGCACTGGCCTAGCAGAACTCCACTGTGGTCATGAAAATGGACACCTAGATTTAAGGGTGGTAATTACACCAAGGATATGAAATGTTTCTTAAAACGTACAAGGGAGATGGGCACATTACTGGGAAACAAACACTTGGAGCATTTGTGGCTTGAGTTTCTAGTTTATACTCAGAGAATTCTGAGTTGGTTTGCATTAGAAATCTTATTATCCCTTTTAAGGGAGGAAAAAAGAAAAACATCAAACCCTCATTACAGGGTAGAAAGGTTTTCTTGGGTATCAAGTAGCTTTTTCCAAATCACATTTGCTTGCTAAAGTGTGAAGGGATAAGAAATGCTTAAATTCTGATTTCCTCAAAGCCCACTTGGGTTTAAGTAAGAAATGGAAAACATCCTACTAAATACATTTTGAATTGTTTGGGAACTCAGACATTTGGAAAGGCACTTAAGATATTTGAGAATGCCCAAGTTGGTTTCAATTTTACTCTGGACATTTTCTAAGTACATTATTGCCTGCAAAGTTTTATTATTGTAGTCACAATAACAGCAAGGGTTTTTTTGTTTTGTTTTGTTTTGTTTTGTTTTGTTTAAGATGTAAAGTGATATAAAAGAGAAGAGGAAACCTGGTGAGAATAAGAATAACCAAACCTCAAGAACTCTTATTTCTAGTTCACTTTGGGGGTTAAAAGCATGGAGCACATGGAGCTCACGTCCATGATAAGGCAAAGGGTGGTGTGCAATGTGTTCAGATCTTTCTATTTGTGCATTTTGTGCTGCATTCCTGCTCCAGCGCTTAGATTGACTGCCCACTGTCCACCAAATCAGGTCTGAGCTTCTCTCTCGCGAGTTCACAGCTGTCCACAGTGGTACCCAGCCTGGTTTCCTGCTCTGCATGAAGAATGGTGTCAGAAGAAAGCTCAACTGAGCAAGACCATCCTGGGAAGGGTCAGACCTAAATGGGGTGAGTTCTCTGGGGCACAAGAGGAGCCTGCGGACACGGTTCCTAGGGGTGCAGAGTCCCCCAGACAGGTTACCGAGGCAGGGACTGACATTCAGCTTTCTGATCTCAGTAAAATGTGGGGACTAGATTGCAGGAGTACAGCAGAAACATTGTTATTTATGCAAGGGCACAAAGGCCCAGAGCACCTAGTGGGGAGGCTTGAAATGCCATGCTTGAAGCTGCTGCACAAGTGCCCTAAGTATGAAACAGGAGTGGTCTGAAAAGCTTAAACATCTGGAAGCTGAAGGCAAGGATCACAAGGCTCCAGGGCTGGAAATTGGGAGGTGGGAGGCAAGATCTCCCCTTCCCTGTGTGATGGCTTATTTTAAGCCTCATCTGTGTTCTTGGGGCTGTAGACATGCCTGGGCATAACTGACAGATTGGAAGGAAGAGCCAGAAGGAGTGTGTTTGCATAAAAAACTGAGATGATATCTGGTGCAAGTGGCTTTCTCCAGCAAAAAGGTGGGGAGAGTGGGTGAGTATGCATACAATACGGGCTGTCACTCTGTCATTAGCTCTCCCTGTACAGATTTATGCCTGAGTCCTAGGTTCGGAAGAGGCTGCAAATAAAAATGGGAGGGGTTGTTCTCTTGCAGAATTTGAGCAAAAATTAGCACTGTTTTGGGACCAATGCACAGAATAACATGAAATTGAGAGAGATTGTTCCAATTCCATTATGAGACACATCAAAGCTTTGCTGTGCTATGGGGCTTTTAGAGGGGATACTGCCATTTTTTAAATTGATGACTAGCACATCAGAGATTTAATCTGGAGAAGAGATAAGTAAAGCCCACTTCATGTAAAATTGTAATAACTAATGAGATGCATCACTGTATATTCCTCCAAGATACTTTTTTAATTTTTCCTTCTTTAAAAATCATAGGAAATTTTTATTGGGCGACTTATAACATATTAAGAAGATGTATTTGTTTAATCCTTATTTCTGTGAAGTGTTAGGTCTGTAAGAAAATCCTATTGCCTAATAAAAAGTGCATCAGATTTTTTTTTTTTTACATACTTTAGTTAGCGGTAAACATGTCGATATTATTAAGCACAAAAGCCGTAGATCTCGTCTTCCTGGCACTTCTTTCGAGGTATTAGAGTCAACATCCACTCTTTCTATGTTTACTATGATATGTTTACTACGACATCATTATGGATGATTATTATATTTATCACAACTATATAATTTATTGTATTAAAAATGTTTTTTGTATGCCTCTAAGGGAGGCAAAACCATTTTAGAGTTTGACGTTTTTCCTTACAATGGCTGATTAAAATAACAAGGGAAGATTCTGAAAGAGTCCAAAGAATGGACTCAAAAGGCCTGGAATTAAAAACAAACAAACAAACAAACAAACAAATAAATAAATAAATAAGGAAAGATAAAGAAAGTAGAGTTGACTGATGAATTTAACTGTTCATTGTACTGATTCCAGTAGTCAGTCATTGGTTTGGGCTACCTTGCCATATATCCGAGGAACCCCAAGAGCCGCAAAGAATATTATTTCATAGAAACAGTTTGTATCTAATATAGGATCTTAAGAATTAAAGAAATGTGAAATGTTCGTCTTCTCAATGTTACATTAATGTTGGGCGAGGGGAACTCCCAGCCTGATATCCAGGCTAATTTCTGGTGTTTCAAAGACCTGAACTTCTTTTGAAACTAGGTAAACATTTTTGTGGCTCAAAGGACTTTTGCCTTAAAACTCCTGTGAGAATGGAATCAAGAGAACGAGAAGAAAAAAAAGGTAATGTAAAATATCAGGGAAAGGCTTTGGGTAATGGAGGCTGAGAACTGGGGGGACGTTTGAAGTATGGTGACCAGATATCTAGTTTGCCCAGGACTGAGGAGTTTCCTGTGATACAGGGCTTTCAGTGCTGAAACCTTTCATGACATGAGGAGCCCATGGTCACCAGTTGTTGAGAACATGCTTCCCAACTTCTTCACTTTACACATGAAAAAGTAAGGTCCTGTTAGATGAAATGGCTGACCAGTGGCTGAATCAAGATGACATTCCAAATCTGGTATTTGCCAACACCCCCCTTCTCCCATTGTGTCCTTAAAAACCAAGGGAAAGAATAGATAAGCTATGTGAGATATGAGTGACCACAGGAAACATAACTTTACTCATGGAGGTACAGCTGTAAGCCATTCTGGGAATTCAGTTTTTTTTTTTTTTTAAAGATTTTATTTATTTATTTGACAGACAGAGATCACAAGAGAGGCAGGCAGAGAGAGACGAGGAAGCAGGCTCCCTGCTGAGCAGAGAGCCCAATGCAGGGCTGGATCCCAGAACCCTGAGATCATGACCTGAGCTAAAGGCAGAGGCTTTAACCCATTGAGCCACCCAGGTACCCCTGGGAATTCAGATTTGGGCAGTTACTGCCAAGACAGGGTTGGGGCCAGCTGTAGGCAGACTCACCGAGGTGTTACTTACACTGTTTAGTGAACAGCATTGCATTGGTTTCCTAAGGGTGCCGTAATAAGTTGCCACAAGCTTGGTGGCTTAAAAAGCAGAAAATTATTTCCCCAAAGTCCTAGAGGACAGAAGTATAAAATCATTGTATCAGCAGGGTCACATTCCCTCCAAAAGCTCTATGGGAGAATTTTTCCTTGTGTCTTCCAGTTTCTCAGGGCTCCATTCATTTCCTGGCTTGGGGCTGCATCACTCTGATCTCTGCCTCCATTTCTGCATCTTCTCTTTTCCCCTTCTCTTACTAGGGCTCTTGTCATTGTGTTTAGGGCCTACCCTAATCTAGAGGGATCTCATCTGAGATCCTTACCCTGTAGCTGCAAAGAATATGGTCAATCTTAGCAAATGTTTCATATGCACTCGAAGAGGGTGTGTATTATACTGTTGTAACTAAAAATGCCCATTAGGCTCAGTTAGGTGACGGGATAGTTCAGATTTTCTGTGTATTGATTTTCTGTCTACTTGTTCTGTTAATTACTGAGATGGAGGTATTACAATCTCCAGTTATGACTGTACATTTGTTTGTTTCAGCCTTTCAGTCCTTGGAGTAGGTTTCTTTTTTCAGGTTCATGGAGCAGTTGTTTCACATATTTGGAAACTCTGCCGCTTGCTGAATGGATGTTTAAAATTATAATGTCTTTGTGAAAAATTGACCCTGTTAACAATTATGAAATGTTCTTCTTTATGCCTGCAAACATGTCTGGTTCCAAAGACCACTTTTTCTGATATAATATAGTTACCCAGCTTTTCTTATGTTGATGTTTCTATGGTGTATTTGTTTTTCATCCTTTCACTTTTAAGCTATTTGTGGATTTGCATCTAAAATTGGTTTCTCCTAGACGTCTAGTTTAGACCTTGATTTTTTTTTTATCCAATTTGGCAGTCTTTGTTATTTAATTGGAACATTTGGCCTTTAATAATTAATGAAGTCATTGATATGATTTGGTGTGTATGGTTGACTCTTGAACAACACTGGTTTAAACTGCACATGTCCACTTGTATGCAGATTTCATACAGTTCAATACTGTAAATGTATTTTTATTTCCTTATGATTTTTAAAAATTTATTTTAAAATTTTTAAGATTTTATTTATTTTTTTGAGAGAGAGAGAGAGGCAGAGCACATGAGTGAGAGAGAGAGCAGGACCAGGGTAAAGGGTAGAGGGAGAGGAAGCACACTCCACATTGAGCAGGGAGCCTGATGTGGGTCTCAATCTCAGGAACCTGGGATCATGACCTGAGCCAAAGGCAAATGCTTAACTGACTGAGCTATTCAGGCACCCTCCTTATTATTTTTTAAATAAATTTTTCTTTAACTTACTTAATTATAAGGATACAGTATATAATAAATTTAATGTACAAAATATATGTTAATCAACTATGTGATTGGTAAGACTGTACAATAGTAGGCTATTAATAGTTAAGTTTGTGGGAAGTTAAAAGTTATAGGAGGATTTGGGGGGGACCTGGTGGCTCAGTCATTGAAGCATCTTACCCTTGATCTCAGCTTAGGTCCTGATCTCAGAGTTGTGGGTTTGAGCCCATTGGGCTTCACGCTGGGCATGGAGCCTACTTAAAAAAGAAAAGAAAAAAATTATAAGAGGATTTTTGACTGCATGGAGAGCCAGGTCAGTGCCTCAACCCCTAGTTGTTCATAGACAAGTGTATATACCATCTTACTGTTTTCTACGTGTTCCAACTGGTGTTTTTTTTTTTCCCCCTTCCTTTTTGCTTAAAGAATTTAAGAATCCTTGTAGTAAAATTCCTTGTAGTATGACTGTATCGATTAGGTCCCTAGCCTTCGGTACTGCCTCTTGTTCTTTTTATTGTGGTGAGTTTTTCCACCTTGTCATTTTGTCCAAATAAGAATATATGAAAGAGCAAATAAAATACTAAAAGGGTGGCAAAGGCCCCAGGAAAATCTGCTTTAATCAAATCAGTAGAGACCCAAATCTTGGGGGGGAGAAAGGGGATAAAAAGAAGTTCAGAAAAAAAAATTTAAAAAAGAAAACAAATAAAGAAAAAATATAAAAAAGAAATA